>NW_024060674.1:262015-352015 GCF_016432855.1 Salvelinus namaycush | reverse complement strand
GTTGTACACGTTTGACAGAGTTCCTTCTTCTACCATACAAGACATTGTTTCAAGGTTGTCATTGTGTTCCTCTCTGTAGTACTATACAGTGTGTAGAATAATAACTCCACTGTGTTCTACTTGTCTTTCTCTCCTCTGTCAGGTTCGGCTCAGCTGTCAGAGCTTGGAGGGAGAGGTTGGCCCTCACCTCACCAGAGAACCTGCAGGAAGCCTGGCAGTAAGGTCCTCGAAGTGTGTGTGTGTGTGTGTGTGTGTGTGTGTGTGTGTGTGTGTGTGTGTGTGTGTGTGTGTGTGTGTGTGTGTGTGTGTGTGTGTGTGTGTGTGTGTGTGTGTGTGTGTGTGTGTGCATGTGTAAGCCTGGCTGTGAGGCGGTCTGATGTTTCTGTATGGTGTCTCTGCTGTTGAGGGCTCTTTGTTGTTCTCTCTCTCTTTCCCTGGTCTCTAGCTCTACTTCAGTAGAGAGGCAGTTCTCTGCCTGTATGGAGACTGGAGAGATTTCACATAGTGCTTTAGTCACATGCTATGCAGTGACGTCTTTCAAAAGTATTTCAAAGTGCGTGTGTGTGCGTGCATGTATTTGTGCATCCGTATCAAATCAAACTTTATTTGTCACATGCGCCGAGTACAAGAAGTGTAGACTTTACCGTGAAATGATTACTTACAAGCCCTTAACCAACAGTGCAGTTCAAGAAGAGTTAAGAAAATATTTACCAAGTAGACTAAAATAAAAAGTAACACAATAAGAATATAAATAACGAGGCTATATACAGGGGGCACCGGTACCGAGTCAGTGTGGAGGCTATATACAGGGGGCACCGGTACAGAGTCAGTGTGGAGGCTATATACAGGGGGCACCAGTACCGAGTCAATGTGCGGGGGTACAGGTTAATTGAGGTAATTTGTACATGTAGGTAGGGGTGAAGTGACTATGCATAGATAATAAACAGCGAGTAGCAGCAGTGTACAAAAGGGAGGGGGGGTCAATGTAAATTGTCCAGTGGCGATTTTATTAATTGTGCAGCAGTCTTATGGCTTGGGGGTAGAAGCTGTTGAGGAGCCTTTTGGTCCTAGACTTGGCACTCTGGTACCGCTTGCTGTGCGGTAGCAGAGTAAACAGTCTATAACTTGGGTGACTGGAGTCTCTGACAATTTTATGGGCTTTCCTCTGACACCGCCTATTATATAGGTCCTGGATGGCAGGAAGCTTGGCCCCAGTGATGTACTGGGCCGTTCGCACTACCTTCTGTAGCGCCTTACGGTCAGATGTCGAGCAGTTGCCATAGCAGGCGGTGATGCAACCGGTCAGGATGCTCTCGATGGTGCAGCTGTAGAACCTTTTGAGGATCTGGGGACCAATGCCAAATCTTTTCAGTCTCCTGAGGGGGAAACGGTTTGGTTGTGCCCTCGTCACGACTGTCTTGGTATGTTTGGACCATGATAGTTCGTTGGTGATGTGGACACCAAGGAACTTGAAACTCTCGACCCGCTCCACTACAGCCTCGTCGATGTTAATGGGGGCCTATTCGGCCCGCCTTTTCCTGTAGTCCACGATCAGCTCCTTTGTCTTGCTCACATTGAGGGAGAGGTTGTTGTTGTCCTGGCACCACACTGCCAATATTTTTACCTCCTCCCTATAGGCTGTCTCATCGTTGTCGGTGATCAGGCCTACCACTGTTGTATCGTCAGCAAACTTAATGATGGTGTTGGAGTCGTGTTTAGCCACGCAGTCGTGGGTGAACAGGGAATACAGGAGGGGACTAAGTACACACCCCTGAGGGGCCCCAGTGTTAAGGATCAGCGTGGCAGACGTGTTGTTGCCTACTCTTACCACCTGGGGGTGGCCCGTCAGGAAGTCCAGGATCCTTAGCTTAGTGATGAGCTTCGTGGTCACTATGGCGTTGAACGCTGAGCTGTAGTCAATGAACAGCATTCTCAGATAGGTGTTCTTTTCGTCCAGGTGGGAAAGGACAGTGTGGAGTGCGATTGAGATTGCGTCATCTGGGGATCTTTTAGGGCGGTATGTGAATTGGAGTGGGTCTAGGGTGTCCGGGGGGATGCTGTTGATGTGAGCCATGACCAGCCTTTCAAAGCACTTCATGGCTACCGACGTGAGTGCCACGGGGCGGTAATCATTTAGGCAGGTTACCTTCGCTTCCTTGGGCACAGGGACTATGGTGGTCTGCTTGAAACATGTAGGTTTTACAGACTCTGTCAGGGAGAGGTTGAAAATGTCAGTAAAGACACTTGACAGTTGGTCCGCGCATGTTTTTAGTACACGTCCTGGTAATCAGTCTGGCCCAGCGGCTTTGTGAATGTTGACATGTTTAAAGGTTTTGTTCACATCGGCTACTGAGAGCGTTATCACACAGTCATCCAGAACAGCTGGTGCTCTTGTGCATGCTTCAGTGTTGCGTGCCTCGAAGTGAGCATAAAAGGCATTTAGCTCGTCTGGTAGGCTCGTGTCACTGGGCAGCTCACGTCTGGGTTTCCCTTTGTAGTCCGTAATAGTTTTCAAGCCCTGCCATGTCTGACGAGCGTCAGAGCCGGTGTAGTAGCATTCAATCTTAATCCTGTATTGACACTTTGCTTGTTTGATGGTGCGTGTGTGCGTTTGCGTGTGCATGTGCCTTTGTGCAGCTGTGTGTATTTGTGAGTGTGCGTACAAGCATGCTTGCGTGTGTGTTTGCTTGGCTGCACACGGATGTGTATGGCTCTGACCATGTGTCTCTTTCTCTCCTCCAGGTGGGTCCAGGGTTTACAGTGTTCAGGGAGCAGGAACACCATGGCTGCTCTGAGGCTGCCTCTGGAGGGGGACCTCCATGGGGGTGGGACACTCCCCCTCACTCCCTCTCCTCTTCTCCCTCCGTCTCCCCCTCTCACCCAGGGCCTCTACCTCTTCACCAGCGGAGTGCCTGACCAGGAAATTGTATGACACTGTCCTGGCAACAGTTATATCAATTGGTGATGATGACTCATGTTGGTGAACATTAGAACGGGTATAGGAAGAGCTGATCTGAAATCAGTTCTTTAGCCACAGAGAGTAACCATATACTGTTACACTGGTCGCACTTCATCCCAACAGGGCACTATAATAGAGACATGCTTCCCTCTGGTGCCCTCTGCTGCTGGAAATGAGTTAATGCACTAGCTAGGTGTCACTGATATACTGTGCCTACATATTCATATGCCCATGCTTGTTGTCTGGCAGCTGTACGTTTCTATGAACATGTGAATTCATTTTTTATTTAAAAACAACTCTTCTCTCGACAAGTCAAATGAATGACAATCAATCCAGAACAAGTCTCTAGTTGCTCTGTTCCCAGGCAACGGTGTCTTCATATGTGTCAGAGTGCTGCAGTGGCCGGCCTCTACGTCTCCACATCTGTCTGTTGACTGGAGAGGAGACAGAGGCACAGACGGAGGCACAGACGGAGGGTTGCCCTCCACCTCACCATGCCACCAGGGAGGAGACTGCTGGGGCACTGAGGGAACTGGCACAAGCTGGCAACGGACGCTTCCACTGGATCAGTGAGACAGGTATGTGAGAATTCACACACACACAATCTTCATGAAGACTTCAAAAAGTGCTATGGAAAAATAGATTACTCCACTATCAAGTGGCACCTTGAAGAAATGAGCACCAGTGATGACAGTAGAAGTAGAACACTTACCCACCACAGAGGTGATTACTTCCTGGAGGGGCTACCAGCCAGCTGTGTGAACCCACTTATCCCCCAGCTAATGGCCTATTCAACAGTTACTCCTTCTATACTGTGTGTGTGTGTGTGTGTGTGTGTGTGTGTGTGTGTGTGTGTGTGTGTGTGTGTGTGTGTGTGTGTGTGTGTGTGTGTGTGTGTGTGTGTGTGTGTGTGTGTGTGTGTGTGTGCGTGCGTGCGTGCGTGCGTGCGTGCGTGCGTGCGTGCGTGCGTGCGTGCGTGCGTGCGTGCGTGCGTGCGTGCGTGCGTGCGTGCGTGCGTGCGTGCGTGCGTGCGTGCGTGCGTGCGTGCGTGCGTGCGTGCGTGCGTGCGTGCGTGCGTGCGTGCGTGCGTGCGTGCGTGCGTGCGTGCGTGCGTGCGTGCGTGCGTGCGTGCGCATGTTGCCTGTCTGTCTGTGTGTGTGTATATAAGCATGTTGCCTGTCTGTCTGTGTGTATGTGATACTGGGTGGAAACCCTGAGCCCTGGTCTGTCCTGTCCTCTCACTGCAGGCATCCTGGAGAGCGATGACATCACTGCTCTGATTGGAGAGATGGAGAGGGCTGCTACTTATTGGCAGAAGGTGAGATTGGAACAGCATGGGGAAGGGAGAGTGCTAAACAGCAGCAACAACAACGGCTTACACACATCTGTCCTAAACTACTCAAAACATTTAGATTCAGATACTAGTCATATGTATTGACAACATACTGTAAGGTATTCTGTTTACATTATTTTAATGGGGGGATTTTTTTTCAACCACTTTAACATTGTAAGACTGGCATTGCAAATCTATCCATTGCTAGTTAAAGGATGACCTGTATCTCTTTGTATTTCTGTGTGTGGCTCCAGAGCGCCATGCTGGTGGACTCCCTGACCCAGAAGTCTGACTGTAGGTGCCCAGGGGAGGATCTCTCTCCTGGGGACAAAGCTCCGGCCCAGTCCCCCCTGGCCTGGAGACGCAGAGACAGACCACTGCCCCCACCGCGACCCACAGCACTCACCCTCGCCAGGCTGGTTAGAGCACACACATACGCACGGATGTACGAACACACACACAAACACACACAATAATATTTTCTCCTCTTTGTCCTCTCTCATTTCAACATCAAACAACACTTTCAACATTTCTTTCTCAACTCTCAACTAACAAACAGAATATCAGATGAAAGATTATTTTAGAAATGCCTCATCTTGGGCCGAGACAAAGTAGGATGCTAATAAATATGGAGTGGATGTTATAATGTTTTGTGTCGATGCTACATAAGACCGCATGAAAGCATTTATGAAGATTATATAAACATATATAGGGCATTATGATGCTTTATGTCATGCAAATAAAGGTTTTATGAGTGCTTTATACTGCATATCACCACTCCAAGTAAAGGTTTACATAAGTTTTTATTTTCTGCTGACAGCAAATGAAGGAAGGCCGAACAAACAAGCATTCCTCCTCTCAGAAGGCTCTCGCATGGCGTCCCAGCAGTGCCACATCTGCTATCCCACCGGGTGAGTCAGCATTCTAGCCTGGTTAAACCAGACTGAATCAGTTTTAATGCCGGGCTGGAAGTTTACCAGCGGTATCTAGGTAAACTTCCCCCGTGGGTGACTGACAGTTCAGTGGAGTGAAGGTTGTGTCTCAGGTGAGTGTCAGGCAGGGGCTAGAGCAGGGCCCAGTTCATTAGGCACCAAACAGAAACAAACAGTCTAAAACATGGAATGCTAGACAGAGCAACTGTCACCTTTCTGTGCCACAATGAGTGCAGTAAGTACCAGTTCACTGCTGCTCCTGTCCCAACCCCAGTCAAAGTGAGTGCCAGACTAAAAGTTAATAAACTATTAATCAAATGGAGGATGGCTCCAGTTCATCAAAGTCCTTTGCATGAGGAATTAAATCCATGTTGGGTCGGTAAGGAGTTACCCGTATTTCCAACGGGTATGTTGACCTTCACTTTATCATTCTCTCTACAGAATCTTTGTGTCTTCAAGATGCTTTTAAAGATGTGAAGAGTAGACTAGGGCTTTGTCCCAGATGGCACCCTTTTCCCTACAGTACCAGTCAAAAGTTTGGACACACCTACTCATTCAAGGGTTTTTCTTTATTTTTACTATTTTCTACATTGTAGAATAATAGTGAAGACATCAAACTATGAAATAACACATATGGAATCATGTAGTAACCAAAAAAGTGTTAAACAAATCAAAATATATTTTATATTTGAGATTCTTCAAAGTAGCCACCCTTTGCCTTGATGCCAGCTTTGCACACTCTTGGCATTCTCTTAACCAGCTTCATGAGGTAGTCACCTGGAATGCATTTCAATTAACAGGTGTGCCTTGTTAAAAGTTAATTTGTGGAATTTCTTTCCTTCTTAATTCTTTGAGTCAATCAGTTGTGTTGTGACAAGGTAGGGGTGGGTATACAGAAGATAGCCCTATTTGGTAAAAGACCAAGTCCATATTATGGTAAGAACAGCTCAAATAAGCAAAGAGAAATGACAGTCCATCATTACTTTAAGACATGAAGGTCAGTCAATCAGTCAAAAATGTAAAGAACTTTTAATGTTTTTTCAAGTGCAGTCACAAAAACCATCAAGCACTATGATGAAACTGGCTCTCATGAGGACCGCCACAGGAAAGGAAGACCCAGAGTTACCTCTGCTGCAGTAAGTTCATTAGAGTTAACTGCACCTCAGATTGCAGCCCAAGTTCAAGTAGAGTTCAAGTAACAGACACATCTCAAAATCAACTGTTCAGAGAAGACTGCATGAATCAGGCCTTCATGGTCAAATTGCTGCAAAGAAACCTCTACTAAAGGACACCAATAAGAAGAAGAGACTTGCTTGGGCCAAGAAACACGAGCAAAGGATGTGGAAATCTGTCCTTTGGTCTGATGAGTCCAAATTTGGGATTTTTGGTTCCAACCGCTGTGTCTTTGTGAGACGCAGAGTAGGTGAACGGATGTTCTCCGCATGTGTGGTTCCCACCGTAAAGCATGGAGAAGGAGGTGTTATGGTGCGGGGGTGCTTTGCTGGTGACACTGTCAGTGATTTATTTAGAATTCAAGGCACACTTAATCAGCATGGCTACCACAGCATTCTGCAGCGATACGCCATCCCATCTGGTTTGCGCTTAATGGGACTATCATTTGTTTTTCAACAGGACAATGACCCAAAACACACCTCCAGGCTGTGTAAGGGCTACTTGACCAAGAAGGAGAGTGATGGAGTGCTGCATCAGAAGACCTGGCCTCCACAATCACCTGACTTCAACCCAATTGAGATGGTTTGGGATGAGTTGGACCGCAGAGTTAAGGAAATGCAGCCAACAAGTGTTCAACATATGTGGGAACTCCTTCAAGACTGTTGGAAAAGCATTCCTCATGAAGCTGGTTGAGAGAATGCCAAGAGTGTGCAAAGCTGTCATCAAGGCAAAGGGTGGCTACTTTGAAGAATCTAAAAGATATATATATAAAACACTTTTTTGGTTACTACATGATTCCCTATGTGTTATTTCAAGGCATTGATGTCTTCACTACTTTTCTACAATGTAGAAAATAGTGAAAATGAATAGGGGTCCAAACATTTGACTGGTACTGTATACAGTGGTGTAAAGTATTTCAGTAAAAATACTTTAAAGTACTACTTAAGTAGTTTTTTGGGTATCTGTACTTTACTATTTATATTTTTGACAACCTTTACTTTTACTTCACTACATTCCTAAATAAAAGAATGTACTTTTTACTCCATACATTTTCCCTGACACCCAAAAGTACTCGTTACATTTTGAGTGCTTAGCAGGACAGGAAAATGGTCAAATTCACACACTTATCAAGAGAACATCCCTGGTCATCTCTACTGCCTCTGATCTGGCAGACTTACTAAACACAAATGCTTCGTTTGTAAATTATGTCTGACTGTTGGAGTGTGCCCTTGACTTTCCGTAAATAAAAAAGAAAAGAAAATGGTGCTGTCTAGTTTGCTTAATATAAGGAATTTGAAATAATTGATACTTTTACTTTTGATACTTAAGTATATTTGAGCAATTACATTTACTTTTGATACTTAAGTATATTTAAAACCGAATACTTTTAGACTTTTACTCAAGTAGTATTTTACTGGGTGTCACGGCTGTCGTAAGAACGGGACCAAGGCGCAGCAGATGTTGAGTTCCACATATTTAATTCAAAGAGAAACTTAAACAAAACAAAATATATCAATAAACGAACAACTAAACGTGACTACGTGGTGCACAAACACAAAACAATATCCCAAAAACACAGGTGGGAAAAATAGCTACTTAAATATGATCCCCAATTAGAGACAACGATTACCAACTGCCTCTAATTGGGAATCATACAAAACACCAACATAGAAAATATAAACTAGAACACAACATAGAAATTATGAACTAGAATACCCCCTAGTCACGCCCTGACCTACTACACCATAGAGAAACAAGGGCTCTCTATGGTCAGGGCGTGACACTGGGTGACTTTCACTTTTACTTGAGTAATTTCCTATTAAGGTATCTTTACTTTTACTCAAGTATGACAATTGTGTACTTTTTCCATCACTGACTGTATATCGTGCACTACTTTTGACCAGAGCCCTATGGGCTATATAGGAAATAGGGTGGCATTTGAGACACAGCCTAGCAGTCACTTAGGTCTTGTTTTCTCAGTAATGAGGTTTCTCTCCTCAGGTACATCACCACCCCGTCAGCCAAGGTCAGGGTTTCTCCCCTGGTACATCATCACCCCGTCAGCCAGGGTTAGGGATTCTCCCCTGGTACATCACCACCCCGTCAGCCAGGATTAGGGATTCTCCCCTGGTACATCACCACCCCGTCAGCCAGGGTTAGGGATTCTCCCCTGGTACATCATCACCCCGTTAGCCAGGGTTAGGGATTCTCCCCTGGTACATCACCACCCCATCAGCCAGGGTTAGGGATTCTCCCCTGGTACATCATCACCCCGTTAGCCAGGGTTAGGGTTTCTCCTCAGGTACATCATCACCCCGTCAGCCAGGGTTAGGGATTCTCCCCTCAGGTACATCATCACCCCGTCAGCCAGGGTTAGGGATTCTCCCCTCAGGTACATCATCACCCCGTCAGCCAGGGTTAGGGATTCTCCCCTGGTACATCATCACCCCGTCAGCCAGGGTTAGGGTTTCTCCCCTGGTACATCATCACCCCGTCAGCCAGGGTTAGGGATTCTCCCCTCAGGTACATCATCACCCCGTCAGCCAGGGTTAGGGATTCTCCCCTGGTACATCATCACTCCGTCAGCCAGGGTTAGGGATTCTCCCCTGGTACATCATCACCCCGTCAGCCAGGGTTAGGATTTCTCCCCTCAGGTACATCATCACCCCGTCAGCCAGGGTTAGGGTTTCTCCCCTGGTACATCATCACCCCGTTAGCCAGGGTTAGGGATTCTCCCCTGGTACATCATCACCCCGTCAGCCAGGGTTAGGGATTCTCCCCTGGTACATCATCACCCCGTCAGCCAGGGTTAGGGATTCTCCCCTGGTACATCGTCAGCCAGGGTTAGGGATTCTCCCCTGGTACATCATCACCCCGTTAGCCAGGGTTAGGGTTTCTCCCCTGGTACATCATCACCCCGTTAGCCAGGGTTAGGGATTCTCCCCTGGTACATCATCACCCCGTCCGCCAGGGTTAGGGATTCTCCCCTGGTACATCATCACCCCGTTATCTAGGGTTAGGGATTCTCCCCTGGTACATCATCACCCCGTTAGCTAGGGTTAGGAATTCTCCCCTGGTACATCATCACCCCGTTAGCTAGGGTTAGGGATTCTCCCCTGGTACATCATCACCCCGTTAGCTAGGGTTAGGAATTCTCCCCTGGTACATCATCACCCCGTCAGCCAGGGTTAGCGTTTCTCTCCTCAGGTACATCATCACCCCGTCAGCCAGGGTTAGGGATTCTCCTCTCAGGTACATAATCACCCCGTCAGCCAGGGTTAGGGATTCTCCCCTGGTACATCATCACCCCGTCAGCCAGGGTCAGGGTTTCTCCCCTGGTACATCATCACCCCGTCAGCCAAGGTCAGGGTTTCTCCCCTCAGGTACATCATCACCCCGTCAGCCAGGGTTAGGGATTCTCCCCTGGTACATCATCACCCCGTCAGCCAAGGTCAGGGTTTCTCCCCTCAGGTACATCATCACCCCGTCAGCCAGGGTTAGGGATTCTCCCCTGGTACATTATCACCCCGTCAGCCAAGGTCAGGGTTTCTCCCCTCAGGTACATCATCACCCCGTCAGCCAGGGTTAGGGATTCTCCCCTGGTACATCATCACCCCGTCAGCCAAGGTCAGGGTTTCTCCCCTCAGGTACATCATCACCCCGTCAGCCAGGGTCAGGGTTTCTCCCCTCAGGTACATCATCACCCCGTCAGCCAGGGTTAGGGTTTCTCCCCTCAGTGTACTGAATGAAGGATGACTCAGCTCTATTTTTGTCCTCTACTAAAACATTACCCGTCTACCTCAGACTAGCTTTCTTGTTGTTATTGTTGTTGTTGTTTTTTTATTTTTGTTTTCCCAGGGATACACTCATGAGATGAATCGTTGTGTTTTGATAATACAAAACTGCAGATGTTTTTTAGTTTGTATACAAAGGATGAGGTCTTTTTTCAAGTTTAAATAATTGTATGATGTAAAATTGATATAGCCTTTTATTAGAGAGAGTCGCAGAGTACGACCCTGCCTCACGCAGGAAGCGGCGCAGGTCCTAATCCAGGCACTTGTCATCTCCCGTCTGGATTACTGCAACTCGCTGTTGGCTGGGCTCCCTGCCTGTGCCATTAAACCCCTACAACTCATCCAGAACGCCGCAGCCCGTCTGGTGTTCAACTTTCCCAAGTTCTCTCACGTCACCCCGCTCCTCCGCTCTCTCCACTGGCTTCCAGTTGAAGCTCGCATCCGCTACAAGACCATGGTGCTTGCCTACGGAGCTGTGAGGGGAACGGCACCTCCGTACCTTCAGGCTCTGATCAGGCCCTACACCCAAACAAGGGCACTGCGTTCATCCACCTCTGGCCTGCTCGCCTCCCTACCTCTGAGGAAGTACAGTTCCCGCTCAGCCCAGTCAAAACTGTTCGCTGCTCTGGCACCCCAATGGTGGAACAAACTCCCTCACGACGCCAGGTCAGCGGAGTCAATCACCACCTTCCGGAGACACCTGAAACCCCACCTCTTTAAGGAATACCTAGGATAGGATAAAGTAATCCTTCTAACCCCCCCCCCCCTTAAAAGAGTTAGATGCACTATTGTAAAGTGGTTGTTCCACTGGATATCATAAGGTGAATGCACCAATTTGTAAGTCGCTCTGGATAAGAGCGTCTGCTAAATGACTTAAATGTAAATGTAAAATTAGTTAGCTTGTTTGTTTGTTGTGTCTCCTTCAGTACAGCCCATGACTGGTTGGGGTCCAGTAGAGACTAAAGCCAAGCAGAGGAAGCCTTCTCAGGTCTCCCAGTCTGTGTTCTACCTGGAAGATGGTAACTTGGGTAAGAGTGTGTGTGTGTGTGTGTGTGTGTGTGTGTGTGTGTGTGTGTGTGTGTGTGTGTGTGTGTGTGTGTGTGTGTGTGTGTGTGTGTGTGTGTGTGTGTGTGTGTGTGTGTACGTGTGCGTGCTCCTGTGTGCACGTGTGCGTGCTCGTGTGTGCGTGTTGACTTTTTCGGTTGTGATTGTATTTTCCCTATTGTCTTGACCTAGGTGTGGTGTTCAAGTCTTACCCCAAACCTAAAAGTGTCCGAAAGTCCATCCCCTTAGTGACTCTGCCAAAGCAGGAAGAGATCTGCTCGACCAATCGGGTGCAGTATGAGAAATGCATGCCAATCATCAAGTCAACCAATCAGATTGATATATTCATCTAACATCAGCCGCCTTATTTAAATGCTCTAATTATTAGTCGGTCTGATAAGGCAATGTGCTAAAAATGTGTGTGTGTGTGGGGAGGGGCCAATATGCATTTTTTTTCTCATATGTCTCTTGGCCCTGACCTGTAGTGGCTGAAGAGGTTCAGTATTAAGAGGCAGAAGCTTGACATCTATAAGCTGGTGTCTGGACCTGACTGTACTCATCATAAGAAGCTGGTCCCCTCGGTCCTCAAGAGAGTGTCTGCCAAATACTGCTCCATCTTCCCCAGTGTCCACATCAACGTGAGTCAGAGGAGAATGGCTTCAATAACATCTTTTGGCATAAATACAAATTAAAATGCTAGCAACTAAGTTCAAGTACGAGTACAAATGTCCAATGCGGCCAAATGGTGAAAAAATAATTACATTTGATTATAAATAATAATAATATCAGGTTATCCAACCAGCTATCTATCCACTCCCATGCTGGTCTGAGCCTCCTGTCTCTGTCTGTGGTTGTTGTTTCAGGGGATGGTGAAGCACCTGCAGCTGACTCCAGGAGAGTTAAAACAGTACCTTACTCAGACTGAGAGACTCCTGCTGCGCTACATACAGAGGCTGCAATGGCTGCTCTCCGGTATGCCTCTCTTTCGCTCTATGTCTCTGTCACTGTCTCTGTATCTTGTCTGAAGACCTCTGTTCTAGTCATTCTAATTATATGGTACCAAAATACTGAAATATCTATGAATGCCCGATTGAAGGTTGAAGAAACCATAGTGTCTGGCTCCTTCCGCTCACTTCCTCCCCAGGTAGCAGGTGTGTGTTTGGGACGGTGCTGGAGAGGGAGGTGTGTGTGCTGCTGGATGTGTCCGGCTCCATGGCTCCCTGCCTGGGGGAGCTGAAGACCAAGCTGGCCTCTCTCATCTGGGAACAGCTGCATCACAACACAGTCAGGTAAACTTAACCTAAAAAGCTTTGCTTACCCCTGGACACTTCCACTGTTGACTATCCCAGAAAAATAATGAAAAAGGAACTCTGTGTTGGCCTAGACAAACAGGCTCACGTTTCTCTTTCTATCCATCTGTCTGTTTCATAGAGGAAAATTACAGGCAATGGTGACAGTAGAAATTTAAATAACATCTTATTCTAGTTCTGTGGTTGTTACTACTGTAACTTAAGTTCATTATGTTCATATAACCATCTCACCCCTGTTACACTCACACCCATTGGTTATTGTCATATCTAACCCCAGACCCCTTCTCTGACTGTGTCCCAGGTTCTCTCTGCTGGCGTTCTCTGAGGGAGTGAAGGTGTGGCGTCTGGCACTGCAGGAGCCTACAGAGGAGGCATGCCGCGACGCGGTGCAGTGGGCATATCAGCTCAACACCCATGGGGGAACCAACACTCTGGAGGCCCTGCAGGTGACGGGTTTAACCTCACTAGGGTATGTGGGACGCGTCCCACCTCGTCAACAGCCAGTGAAACTGCAGGGCGCCAAATTGAAAACAACAGAAATCCCACAATTAAAATTCCTCAATCATACAAGTATTTTACACCATTTTAAAGATACACTTGTTGTAAATCCAGCCACAGTGTCCGATTTCAAAAAGGCTTTACGACGAAAGCACACCAAACGATTATGTTAGGTCAGCGCCAAGTCACAGAAAAACACAGCCATTTTTCCAGCCAAAGAGAGGAGTCACAAAAAGCAGAAATAGAGATAAAATTAATCACTAACCTTTGATGATCTTCATCAGATGACACTCATAGGACTTCATGTTACACAATACATGTATGTTTTGTTCGGTAAAGTTCATATTTATATCCAAACATCTGAGTTTACATTGGCGCGTTATGTTCAGTAGTTCCAAAACATCCGGTGATTTTGCAGAGAGCCACATCAATTTACAGAAATACTCATAATAAACATTGATAAAAGATACAACTGTTATGCATGGAATTTTAGATCCACTTCTCCTTAATGCAACCGCTGTGTCAGATTTTAAAAAAAACTTTACGGAAAAAGCACACCATGCAATAATCTGAGTACAGCGCTCAGAGACCAAAACAACCCAAACAGATATCCGCCATGTTGTGTAGTCAACAGAAGTCAGAAATAGCATTATAAATATTCACTTACCTTTGATGATCTTCATCAGAATGCACTCCCAGGAATCCCAGTTCCACAAGAAATGTTTGTTTTGTTCGATAATGTCCATCATTTATGTCCAAATACCTCCTTTTTGTTCGCGCGTTTAGCCCAGTAATCAAAATTCATGAGGCGCGATCACTAGGTGTAGACGAAAAGTCAAAAAGTTCCGTTACAGTCCGTAGAAACATGTCAAACGATGTATAGAATCAATCTTTAGGATGTTTTTAACATAAATCTTCAATAATGTTCCAACCGGAGAATTGTCTGCAGAATTGCAATGGAACGCAAGCTAACTATCACGTGAACGCGCGTGGTCAGCTCATGCCTCTCTGGCAGACCTCTGACTCAATCCCCTCTCATTCGCCCCCACTTCACAGTAGAAGCCTCAAACAAGGTTCTAAAGACTGTTGGCATCTAGTGGGAGCCTTGGGAAGTGCAATATGACCCATAGACTCTGTGCATTCGATAGGCAATGAGTTGAAAAACTATAAACCTCAGATTTCCCACTTCCTGGTTGGATTTGGATTTTTTCTCAGGTTTTTGCCTGCCATATTAGTTCTGTTATACTCACAGACATCATTCAAACAGTTTTAGAAACTTCAGAGTGTTTTCTATCCAAATCTACTAATTATATGCATATTCTAGCTTTTATGGCTGAGTAGCAGGCAGTTTAATTTGGGCATGCTTTTCATCCAAAATTCCCAATGCTGCCCCCTACCATAGTGAAGTTAAGTAATAACTGTCATGTTATAACCTCCATATGTATGTTGCCCAGACTGGCTGAGGGTTTGATGATAGTGTGGGCCTGTACCTGCTGTTCTTGGTACATGGCATATGTCATGTTAACCAATTATGTTTATATATGTCATGTTATAACCTCTGTTTGTATGCTCCTTGTCATGTTATAACCTCTGTATGTATACTCCTCAGACTGGCTGTGGGTTTGGGGACAGTGTGGGCCTGTACCTGCTGAGTGATGGGAAGCCAGATTCCAGCTGCAGCCTGGTGCTGAAAGAGACGGAGAGACTGACCACAGGGAACCACATTACTATTCACACTGTCTCATTCAACTGCACAGACAGGTCTGACTATATGATTGATGGATTTGTACATTGATTGATTTGTACATTTAATCTATTACACGATGACGCTCACTATGACCCTCTATTACACTTCTGACAGCTCAGCCAATGACTTTCTGAAGAAACTGGCCCACCAAACTGGGGGTCGGTACCACCGTTGTCATGACAATGTGGATGCACTCAGTGGGCTGTTGGAATCGGGCCTTAGGGATGGAGATGTGAGTAGACACACACGCACACACAAACACAAGTACGCATGTATACACACCTGAGCGTCATAGCCTCTGTGCTATTAGTCAAACACTGAACCAGCTTTCCCTGTCTCATACCAGTCAGGGGTACGAAGGATGAGTACACAGTAGAGACAGATATTCAAGTTTGAGGGACCTATTGTGAACTGATTCCAACAGGAACCTACCCTGCCGGCCCTTGAGGGAGATGACTTGAGGAGACTGGCTCAGGAAATTGACAAACTGAGACATTTCCGGAAGCAGGCACAGGTCTTCAGGTTTGTCTTACAGTGAGCAAATGGGTTAAATTTAGCATAAAAACTGTTGTCCATGACTGACCTTGACCTGTTTTTGACAGGGAAATCATTTTGGAAAAGAAGAATCCAGAGGAAACAACAAGAATCAACCAAACAGACTAGATTACTGTAAACCCAAGAATTTGACTTCAATGATTTTATATACACATTTGTAATTCAGATTTTCAATGACTAAATATATGAAGAAAGTAGTTGTTAAGAGATTAAAACTGGTGTGCATGAATTTTGTCGGATTAACCATATACTGTACACAGTTCTATTTGACCTAATTTGGGTGTGCAGTATGCTTTGTTCAGATTGACAAACCTCTGCTTTTCTTAATTTAAAACTAGAATGCTTAGTTGCTACATTCATTTTTTACTTATAAATTATTTCTATATGTACCCATTGATTCTTGAAGAATATAATTTATAAATGCCTCATGAGCTTACTTCAACTGTCATACCCATCAGAAAGCTTGTTTTACTCCAATGTTTGTAAAAAATAAAAAATAAAAAATGTGAACAAACACTATATAGCCTGAAGAGGCAGGGCTGACCACTTTGGTATTGTTTCTCTAAAAACAGCTAATAACCTTATTGTGTTATATTGTTTCTATGTACCAATGAACATATCGGCATGAATAAAACAAATGATTCCATGATGTCTGTTATAAATAATATGAGCATGTCTAATATAAGCATGTCTAAAATTAACATGTCTAAAATTAACATGTCTAATATGAACATGTCTAATATGAACATGTCTAATATGAACATGTCTAACATGAACATGTCTAAAATGAACATGTCTAATATGAGCATGTCTAAAATGAGCATGTCTAATATGAGCATTCCTAATATGAGCATGTCTAATATAAGCATGTCTAAAATTAACATGTCTAATATGAGCATGTCTAATATGAACATGTCTAATATGAGCATGTCTAAAATGAACATGTCTAATATGAGCATGTCTAAAATGAACATGTCTAATATGAGCATGTCTAATATGAACATGTCTAATATGAACATGTCTAATATGAACATGTCTAGTATGAACATGTCTAATATGAACATGTCTAAAATGAACATGTCTAATATGAGCATGTCTAATATGAACATGTCTAATATGAACATGTCTAATATAAACATTCCTAATATGAACATGTCTAGTATGAACATGTCTAATATGAACATGTCTAAAATGAACATGTCTAATATGAGCATGTCTAATATGAGCATGCCTAATATGAACATGTCTAATATGAACATGTCTAATATGAACATGTCTAATATAAACATTCCTAATATGAACATGTCTAATATGAGCATGTCTAATATTAACATGTCTATTATGAACATGTCTAATATGAACATGTCTAAAATGAACATGTCTAATATGAACATGTCTAATATGAGCATGTCTAATATGAACATGTCTAATATGAACATTCCTAATATGAACATGTCTAATATGAACATGTCTAATATAAACATTCCTAATATGAACATGTCTAATATGAAAATGTCTAATATGAACATGCCTAATATGAACATGTCTAATATGAGCATGTCTAATATGAACATGTCTAATATGAACATGTCTAATATGAACATTCCTAATATGAACATGTCTAATATAAACATTCCTAATATGAACATGTCTAATATGAGCATGTCTAATATGAACATGTCTAATATGAGCATGTCTAATATGAACATGTCTAATATGAACATTCATAATATGAACATGTCTAATATAAACATTCCTAATATGAACATGTCTAATATGAGCATGTCTAATATAAACATTCCTAATATGAACATGTCTAATATGAAAATGTCTAATATGAACATGCCTAATATGAACATGTCTAATATGAGCATGTCTAATATGAACATGTCTAATATGAACATGTCTAATATGAACATGTCTAATATGAACATTCCTAATATGAACATGTCTAATATAAACATTCCTAATATGAACATGTCTAATATGAGCATGTCTAATATGAACATGTCTAATATGAGCATGTCTAATATGAACATGTCTAATATGAACATGTCTAATATGAACATGTCTAATATGAACATTCCTAATATGAACATGTCTAATATAAACATTCCTAATATGAACATGTCTAATATGAGCATGTCTAATATGAACATGTCTAATATGAACATGTCTAATATGAACATTCCTAATATGAACATTCCTAATATGAACATGTCTAATATGAGCATGTCTAATATGAACATGTCTAATATGAACATTCCTAATATGAACATGTCTAATATGAACATGTCTAATATAAACATGTCTAATATGAACATGTCTAATATAAACATTCCTAATATGAACATGTCTAATATGAGCATTCCTAATATGAACATTCCTAATATGAAGATGTCTAATATAACATGTCTAATATGAACATGTCTAATATAAACATGTCTAATATGAACATGTCTAATATGAACATGTCTAATATGAACATGTCTAATATGAGCATGTCTAATATGAACATGTCTAATATGAACATGTCTAATATGAGCATGTCTAATATAAACATGTCTAGTATGAACATGTCTAGTATGAACATGTCTAATATGAACATGTCTAATATAAACATGTCTAATATGAGCATGTCTAATATAAACATGTCTAATATGAACATTCCTAATATGAACATGTCTAATATGAACATGTCTAATATGAGCATTCCTAATATGAACATGCCTAGCATGTCATACATCTTTATTAGGTGTAATGAAGGTAATAAACACATAGAAGCACAAACAAACTGCAATAATATCAGACACCATCAGACACCTACTTACAGCACTGAAAACCCAATCATCCCACATTTCATCAGGATCTTTTGACAAGTCAACACAGCTTCATACTGTTCACTTCCCAAGCACTGGGTTGACACACATGACACATTACAATGAAAGAATGAGGGTTGGGAAAGCTTTCCCAGTAAATATGACATTTTAAGGGGTAATGTGCAGTTGCTACATCCATTTTGGACTTGTAAATTAATGATATGTACCCCATTGATTCTTGAAGAATATAACTTAGAAATGTCCAATGAGCTTAGTTCAACTGTCATACCCCATCAGAACCCAAAATATAAGCTTATTTTACAACAGTGTTTGTAAACAAAGTAAATGTAAACAAACACTATACAGCCTCAAAACATAATCAAACTATAATGTTGACATCATGAATAGCCAGTCCTGAATTTGAGAGTGGTTACATTTCTCTAGTCCTGACCCTCAGCTTTTTACCAAAACATGAGCGGGGAAAGTATTTGGTATTGTTTCTACCGCTGATTGCCTGATTGCCGCTTTAAGGTGTTACCGTTTCATCAAGAAGCAAGCAGCTGAGCCAGCACTTGCAGAAGGATGCTGGGGAGTTGGGTGGGCGTCAGAGAGATTTGAGGAGAAGGGTTGACGCTTGAGAAGTGCAGGGTTGAGACAGGACTAGGGGAGGGGCGAGGTTTGTGAAGGAATGACGAATAGGTATTCTGTACATTTGCTGATTTTGTACATGTGAAACATGATCTTAGTCAGAGCGTGCGCGTTTCATCCAGACCCTACGGTAACGCGTCTCAGGTGAAGCCACAAGTGATTGTCAGGCAAAGGTTGTCAGCGTAGACTGCAGGGACCTGCGAGAGGGGTGTCAAAATATAAAAAGGGGGATCTTTTAATGATATGTATTCAATGGACATAAGCAGATATATGACATTACGTTGAAAGGTACAGTAGGCCTATTTACCAAAGTCGTTTTAGTGACATAATTTACAATGGAAAGTAATGTGGCAACCAGATCCGCGCATCACTGGGTAGGCCTACATTTTGGTTTATTCAGAAGGTTGATGGGATATTGTATGTTTCTTTTAAGACCGTTGTAAAAGATGCAATATAATTGCACAGAAGAAAGAAAAAAAAACATTTAGAATCTGCGCATTTTGGCTGTAGGTCAATGTTAGAAACCCATACGTTCAACTCAACTTTGTCGTAGGAAATCACCAGTGTAGTATAGAGAAGGAAATAGTATCACGGAACTAGTATTTTTATGTGACAATTGAGATAAAATAACTAGAGGTTGACATCCGAATAGACAATGGCACATGGTGTCTGTCTGTATCTGCAGCGGTCTCCGCGATGACTCATTGTACAGACTGACCCACAGTCAAACTTGTTTTAGTCCTGTACTTTACTCTATTGATTACTCAGTCAAATGAATTAGTATTTCTTTGTTATTTTTTATAGTCTGGTCATGTAAATTAATTGGCAAAGAAAATGTTATTAGTTATAGCCGATGAAGGTGGCTACCGTGTATCTTATGGAGAATAGCTGTAATGATGAGGTACCTACCATTTGAACCCCCTGTTCCTCACAGGGTTCCGAATTCCATCTATCCCAAGAGGAGTCTGAATGGAGTTGTGTGGCCCCAGTATGAAGGACATCGGAGGCTCTCTGTGCCAGGTAGAGCAGCTGCCCTACCCCTGTGTCCCCCTGCCTGACCCAGGCAGTGCTGGGTGCCGTATACAGGCTAATAGACACCTCCACAACCACCACCTCAACCATCAGCTCCAGTCCTGGGTGAGCCGGCCAGCCCCAGACCTAACCTCTACCCCAACTCCAACCTCCCGACACAGGGCCAACGGGGTGGTGGGTGCCTGGTGCAGCAGCCCAGAGTGTCCAGCCTCCCGCCTGGATGAAGTGACTGATCAGGCCTTGAGAGGGGCAGGGATGGGGACAGGCAGGGTGCTGGTGACCGGGGGAGCAGGGTATTTCGGGTTGAGGCTGGGGAGAGCTCTGGTCAGCCAGGGAGTGTCTGTGGTGCTGCTGGATCTTCACAAGCCACAGTGGGATACTCCAGATGGTACTGTCTTCCATCAGGTAGGTAGAGTAGACGCACTAGTCACTTCGGGGCAAATCCTAACTTTCAACTTTCAAATGTTTACTTAGTATGTCACTGTCATCAATGCTTGACAAAGTAAAAATTTGACTTAAGTGGAAGTTAAGATTCATCCCCGGGGTACGCAACTCCAGTCCTGGATTTCCCAGGGTTTTGTTGCTTTCCTTTTGTTCAGTGGTGGAAAAAGTACTAATTTGTCATACTTGAGTACAAGTAAAGACACCTTAATAGAAAATGGCTCAAGTAAAAGTGAAAGTCACTCAGTAAAATACTACTTGAGTAAAAGTCTAAAAGTATTTGGTTTTAAATGTACTTAAGTATCAAAGTAAATGGAACTGCTAAAATGTACTTAAGTATCAAAAGTAAAAGTATAAACCATTTCAAATTCTGTATATTAAGCAAACCAGATGGCACAATTAAAAAAAATATATATAGACGGATAGCCAGGGTCATACTCCAACACTCAGACATAATTTACAAATGGAGCATTTGTGTTTAGTGAGTCCGCCAGATCAGAGGCAGTAGGGATGACCAGGGATGTTCTCTTGATAAGTGTGTGAATTGGACCATTTTTCTGTCAAAATGTAATGAGTACTTTTGGGTGTCAGGGAAAATGTATGGAGTAAAAAGTACATTCTTTTCTTTAGGAATGTAGTAAAGTAAAAGTAAAAGTTGGCCAAAATATAAATAGTAAAGTAAAGTACAGATACCCCAAAAAACAACTGATGTAGTACTTTAAAGTTATTTTACTTAAGTACTTTACACCACTACTTTTGTTTTTGATCATTGTACCTAAATGATTACTAGTTTGAAAGTCCCCCTTTGTTAATATCGTAATTGAAAAAGTAAAGAGAGAGAACACTGTATGTTATCAGGGGGATACATTGAAATTCAAGTGTCTTTAGTGTAGTATTTCTCCTCATATACCCCAGGGTAGACGGGGCTAATAAGGTTGCGTATACATGGCTCAGGTATAAAGACACAGGTAAGTGATCTAGTTGAGGGTGCCAGGTGTTGACTAGGACAGAAGGAGGCCGGGGCTCTGATTCAGGTTTCAGGTGCAGCCTTCATGGCACTTTAACTTAATTGTACTTACTAATCATTGGCTAATACATGGACATAGCATGTACTATATGTTCAAGCTGTCATCTTACCCAACAAGATAGTTCACCTTGAAAAGAAGGTGGAGAGTTCCATAGCAGACTGGATGAATTATGTCAAATGTTTCCTCACATTACTGACACTTTAATATCAGAGCCGCTCTTTCTAATATGAATACAATAAAGCGTTGACTGTTCCTAACATGAGACAGTTAAATCTGATGGTTTATCGTACTGTTATATTACATACTGTATAACAGTGAAGTACAGTCATAGGGTAGAGGAAAAAACACAGCATATCATTGTCTTTCATAATACTGATTTTCTCCCCTTGCAGAGCGACATCCGGGACTATGATTCTCTGTATAAGATCTGTGAGGGGGTCGACTGTATATTCCACACCGCTTCCTATGGGATGTCAGGCCCAGAACAGGTGAGTTCCTGAACAGATGGAGGGTAGAATTGAACCCTTCTACTTTCTTTATTCATTTAGCTGACTGGGAATGTAAACAATTCAAAAACCATCACTCATAGTCACTGGTCTCCTGTAACACTGTTCCAAGAATACAGTACAGAGTACATTTTTTGTCTTAAATGCAACGACTTGAGTGGCGTGTGACAGAGATGGAAGGGATGCCTGTCTATGGGTTCCAGAGTAGGATAAATCATAACATACTGAATGGAGGCTTTGTTAGTGAAACTCAATTGTTCACATTGTAGTATCACCTGTGTCTCTTGTCCCTCTCTGCCTGATACTGAGTCTCTCTCTCACGCTCTGAAATATTTACAGTCAGCTAGGAGATGATTAGATGATTAGATTTTTTATTTCTCCTTTATTTAACCAGATAGGCCAGTTGAGAACAAGTTCTCATTTACAACTGCGACCTGGCCAAGATAAAGAAAAGCAGTGCGACAAAAACAACAACACAGAGTTACACATAAACAAACATACAGTCAATAACACAATAGAAAAAGCTATGTACAGTGTGTGAAAATGTAGAAGGGGAGGTAAGGGAGGTAAGGCAATAAATAGGCCATAAAGGCGAAATAATTGCAATTAGCAAGAAGATAGATAACAATATTGGGATGAGGTAGTTGGGTGTGCTATTTACAGATTGGCTTTGTACAGGGACAGTGATCGGTAAGCTGCTCTGACAGCTGATGCTTAAATTTAGAGAGGGAGATATGTCTTCAGCTTCAGTGATTTTTGCAATTCGTTCCAGTCATTGGCAGCAGAGAAGTGGAAGGAAAGGCGACCAAAGGAAGTGTTGGGTTTGGGGATGACCAGTGAAATATATCTGCTGGAGCACATGCTACGGGCCGGTGTTGCTATGGTGACCAGTGAGCTGAGATAAGGCAGGGCTTTACCTAGCAAAGACTTATAGATGACCTGGAGCCAGTGGGTTTGGCGACGAAAATATAGCGAGGGCCAGCCAACGAGAGCATACAGGTCACAGTGGTGGGTAGTATATGGGGCTTTGGTGACAAAACGGATGGCACTGTGATAGACTACATCCAGTTTGCTGAGTAGAGTTTTGGAGGCTATTTTGTAAATTACATCACCAAAGTCAAGGATCGGTAGGATAGTCAGTTTTACGAGGGTATGTTTGGCAGCATGAGTGAAGGATGCTTTGTTGCGAAATAGGAAGCCGATTCTCAATTGAATTTGGAGATGCTTAATGTGAGTCTGGAAGGAGAGTTTACAGTCTAGCCAGACACCTAGGTATTTATAGTTGTCCACATATTCTAAGTCAGAACCATCCAGAGTAGTGATGCTAATCGGGTGGGCGGGTGCGGGCAGCAATCGGTTGAAGAGCATGCATTTAGTTTTACTAGCATTTAATAGCAGTTGGAGGCCACGGAAGGAGTGTTGTATGGCATTGAAGCTCGTTTGGAGGTTTGTTAACAGAGTGTCCAAAGAAGGGCCAGATGTATACAGAATGGTGTCGTCTGCGTAGAGGTGGATCAGAGAATCACCAGCAGCAAGAGCGACATCATTGATATTTACAGAGAAAAGAGTCGGCCCGAAAATTGAACCCTGTGGTACCCCCATAGAGACTGCCAGAGGTCCGGACAACAGGCCCTCTGATTAGACACACTGACATCTATCTGAGATGTAGTTGGTGAACCAGGCAATGCAGTCATTTGAGAAACCAAGGCTATTGAGTCTACCGATAAGAATGCAGTGATTGATAAAGTCGAAAGCCTTGGCCAGGTCGATGAAGACAGCTGCACAGTACTGTCTTTAATCGATGGCGGTTATGATATTGTTTAGGACCTTGAGCATGGCTGAGGTGCACCCATGACCAGCTCGGAAACCAGATTGCATAGTGGAGAAGGTACAGTGGGATTCGAAATTGTCGGTGATCTGTTTGTTAACTTGGCTTTCGAAGATTTTAGAAAGGCAGGGCAGGATGGATATAGGTCTATAACAGTTTGGGTCTAGTGTGTTACCCCCTTTGAAGAGGGGGATGACCGCGGCAGCTTTCCAATCTTTGGGGATCTCAGACGATAATTTATTAGATTTATAGGTGGTGCCAGTGTTTCCTAGCCTCAGTGCAGTGGGCAGCTGGGAAGAGGTGCTCTTGTTCTCCATGGACTTTAGTGTTCCAAAACTTTTTGGAATTAGTGCTACAGGATGCAAATTTCTATTTGAAAAAGCTAGCCTTTGCTTTCCTAACTGACTGTGTGTATTGGTTCCTGACTTCCCTGAAAAGTTGCATATCGCGGGGGCTATTCGATGCTAATGCAGAACGCCACAGGATGTTTTTGTGCTGGTCAAGGGCAGTCAAGTCTGGGGTGAACCAAGGGCTATATCTGTTCTTAGTTCTACATTTTTTGAATGGGGCATGCTTATTTAAGATGGTGAGGAAAGCACTTTTTTTTTTCAATTTAAAGTTTTATTAAGTTTTCAATCAACCAACCAAACACATTCCACATTCACAGATGTGACTTAAAAAAATAAAAAATAATAATAATAATAATACAAAATTGTTTTATATATATATATATATATATATACATACATACATACACACATACATACATATATATATATATATATACATACATACATACATACATACATACATACATACATACATACATACACACAAATAATAATTATAACAAAATTTAAATTATAGAACTTGCAGCAGCACTATCAAGGTTCTTATTAGCTATTTCCAGCCTTAGCTGAGATGACGAGCCAATAATTAGTTTTTAGATTTTACAGCACCTTACACAACACGCATCTGCTCATCTCCCTGATTCCCCCATTCACTCTGTCCAATTTGAAATATAGTTGAGTAGTGGAGACCAGAGTCTATCAAACTTGGGCTGTCTCTTGTGGAGGTCATAAGTGAGCTTTTCAAGAGGGAGAAAGTCAACAATCTGGTCAATCCACATTTTAAATGTAGGAGAAGTATTAGAGGCCCACAATAGAAGAATACATTTCTTAGCAAAGTATGTAATGGTCATGAGCAAATTTTCTCTGTCAGGATCAAGAACAAAGTCCTGCTGGGCATTAAGAAGATAGAGACACGGGGTCATATCAAACTGTACATCTAGTATTTTCTGTGCAGCAGTATGTATAGATTGCCAAAATCTGGCAATCTCTCTACAGCTCCAAAATACATGCATATAGGTTCCACAGGAAAGCACTTTTAAAGAGCAACCAGGCATCCTCTACTGATGGGATGAGGTCAATATCCTTCCAGGATACCCGGGCCAGGTTGATTAGAAAGGCCTGCTTGCTGAAGTGTTTTAGGGAGCGTTTGACAGTGATGAGGGGTGGTCGTTTGAACGCGGACCCATTACGGACGCAGGTAATGAGGCAGTGATCGCTCAGATCCTGGTTGAAGACAGCAGAGGTGTATTTAGAGGGCAAGTTGGTCAGGGTAATATCTAAGAGGCTGCCCATGGTTCCGGATTTAGGGTTACACATTAGTTACACATTACACATTAGTTCCCACACAGTGTTAAAAGTTATTCTGTTCTGTGTCTCACAGCTGAGGAAAGAGCAGGTGGAGTCGGTCAACGTCGGAGGGACGAACAACGTCATTAATGGTAACAAGCTCCCCTCCCTCCTCCCACCTTCCTCCCCTCCTTCCTTCCCTACCTCTCCCCTTCTTTCTTCCCTACCTCCTCCCCTACCTCCTCCCCTCCTTCCTCCCCTCCTTCCTCCTCCCCTCACTCCTCCCCTCCTTCCTCCCCTCCCTCCTCACCTCACTCTTCAACTATTGTCACACTCATCAACTTCCCCTCTCACACAGACAGGTAGACCATTCCTTAGATTAACAACACATTCTTTACATTACATACAGTATTATCTTTGCACAACATACTATATGTAAATACATTTTCATAGGCACAAAACGTCCTAGGAGGTGAAACATTTTTGGCCCTCCTTCACAATAATGTGTAAACGTTTGGCCCCTATGATGAAATAGTGGAAGAGACCTGTTGAAGGGCTTCTAATGGGGTGCAGTGTAACAGTACAGCCATATATGAGTAGCCATATAATGCCTGCTAAATGTAGTTGGAGGTGGTGTAGAACAGTCTCTTGTCCAAGACCTACAGACGTGTGTTAACTCCCAGAGCTAATGACTAGGCTTGAGCTCAGTGGGCTAATAGGCTTTTGAGTCATGACCCAGGTTTAGAATATTAAGTAAACTCCTAAATAAGAATGCGTTGTCAGTTAAACGACTTGGCCCAATGATAACCCTGTGTGTGTGTGTGTGCTTGTTTCAGTGTGTGTGGAGAAGGGCATCACCAGGCTGGTCTACACCAGTACAATCAACGTGACGTTTGCTGGCAAACCCATAGAGGAGGGCGACGAGGACTCATTGCCCTGTGTGCCCCTGGACATGGTGAGTAAGAACAGGATGTCCCAATGAGGAGCAGCTTTACTGTAGCCTGGGTAAGCCAGACTGAATGATAGTGAGTGCAGCATTCTGTCTGCTTTACCCAGGCTAGCCTTACTGTGTCTATATAGAATAAGTGTTTGCTCTGGGTTGATGAAAACACAACGTATGATCTTTTTTCATAGTTTACTTTTCATGTGGTACATACAATTGGTTAAAGGACTGGGCACCTTTGCTATGTGATGTTTTACAGTAAACCTTGAGATTGAAGCTGACAAGGTGTACATGACATCCAGAACCAGGCTGATAAAGGAAGCTCATGAATGTAATCTTCTCCCAGAGCTGCTCCTTCCAGCTGACATGGCTGTGCATGACTGTATAAGTCCCGCATGAGTAGAGTTACACAGTTTAGGATAGCTTGGAGGCCCAAAGCCTGTCAACCTGACACTGGCGGGGTGTGTGTGAGAGAGAGTGAGTGAGTGTGTGTGGTGTGTACAGTATGGGTGTCACACCTCTGACATGCATCTATCTTGCAACCTCTTCTGAAGGACATACAGGTAACTGCCCAAATAAAGGAAACAACATCATAAATGTGTTAATTAATATACTGCCATCAAAACAGCTCTGCATTTTTATACATGACCCTAAGCATGATGGGATGTTAATTGCTTAATTAACTCAGGAACCACACCTGTGTGGAAGCACCTGCTTTAAATATACTTTGTATCCCTCATTTATTCAAGTGTTTTCTTTATTCTGGCAGTTACCTGTACTTTCCTCAGCAGCAGCAGTAACAATGAATAGGTCCTCTGATGGCTATGTCTTAGGAAATAATAAAACACATGGATTGATATGAATAGATATGATGCGTTCTGCTGTCCCAGCACATAGACCACTACTCCAGGACCAAATCTATCTCTGACCAGATGGTCCTAACAGCCAATGGACGCTCACTCAAAGGTAAGAGAGACCCTAGAAATAGAATGAAGATATACAGTATTAGATCTATTATTATAATTATGTGTCTATGGCAGAGACACTGTGACTTTGTCTGGCATGGTCTTGAGGTGATAGGATGGGGGTTACTTACAGCATCAAGCCAGTGATGATATCCTCAAATGGAAATTATGTGTTCAGGTCATTGACATTGTCTTATGATTCTCAGTGTGTATGAATGGATGCTGTATGTTCCACAGCCAAACTGTGTGTGTGTGTGTGTGTGTGTGTGTGTGTGTGTGTGTGTGTGTGTGTGTGTGTGTGTGTGTGTGTGTGTGTGTGTGTGTGTGTGTGTGTGTGTGTGTGTGTGTGTGTGTGTGTGTGTGTGTGTGTGTGTGTGTGTGTACATGTGCTTGTGTGTATTTGTGAGTGAGTGAGGTTGGCATGGAAACCAAGCTATCCATGTGTGTGCAACCTAATCCATCTGGACCTGCTGACACCAGTTCAATTTAGAGCTGGAAAGCACAATGCCACTTGAGACTGGAGAGCAGTGTTCACCCGACACCGTTTTGTCTCAAGCAACACACACACAGGGATGTACTTACACACAGAGACACACAGTTAGTAGCAGTAGTACCAGACATGCAGTACAGACTCTCGTCACAGACAGATGTCACGTACATACTTACTGTAAAACTGACAGTCAGAGTCACAGGAGACATTGATACACACAATGTATCCATTAACATGAACCCATGTAGAGTTCGTCTCTCTCAAAGATGTGTAGGAATTCTCTTACTGCATTAGTGTGATTCTAGTGAGTGCTTGGTTAAATAGGTGTTATGCCTTCAGCCCCTCTTTGGGGGAAACCTAACCCCCTATCAATGACCACTTATTTATATATTAAATGAAACTAGGAGCATGGTGCTATGTCATTATATGCTCTACTGGACCAGTCATGCATTTATTAAGACGGGATGTAGAGGAAATATATTAACACTGGAAGATGGGTTTAGGTTGAAGCAAAGGTTAGCATATTATATATGTTGATGAACTATTACTACTACTTACATACAGTATTACAGTAACCTACATACACTTGCATAGTACACTATCTTGCAGTTAAGTGGAATTTACATTTATAGACTCAGTTACAAGTAATTACACGGTGGAGTAACTCATTTGTAACAAACTTTCAGTGGTGCCAGATTTAGTTCATTATTCAATGCCATTCTCTTCTGTGAAGGTGGGGGTCTCTTGCGGACCTGTGTCCTGAGACCCTCAGGCATCTACGGGCCAGAAGAGCGACGACACCTACACAGGGTTATGGTGAGCGTCCGTACACCTACCTACCACATAGAATCACAATGAAAAGAACTGAGACATCTCTACATTCCACCTGATTTGTCACTTTCCATCGAAAACGGCGGCACCATAGGGATAAATGTCTGTGTACTATTTAATTGTGTGGGTGACACAATAAAATGACAGCCCAGTCTCATTGCCCTTCTATCAGGTATAGAGGTTCTCTTAGGGTTTAGATCCTTGGCTGGCAGAATGTGTACCTGGTGAGGATATATTATTAATGGATCCTCTTAAGGTATCCTGTTTCACCCCTCTCTCTCTCTCCCCTGGGGAGAATGAAGGGAAGGAATACTCTATGCTGGGCTGGGTAGAACAGGGCTGGGATGCTGCAGTTCCCGGTTCACTATGGGGACAGCTGCTTAGAGGCTTTTTAATCTTTCTTCCCCCAATACAGTTTACCTCTCCCCTCACTCAATGTCAGACCATTGTACACACACGAACCCATGCATGCCTTGATACACGTACACAACCCCAAACACACTCACATGAGAACAGACATACTCTCAGCACAACAATACAGTCTAACCTGAATTCAGTTGAATTATCAACCCGCTCTCTCTCTCTCTCTCTCTCTCTCTCTCTCTCTCTCCACTTCTCCTTCTCTCTCTCTCTCCCCAGGTGAATGTGGAGCGCCGGTTGTTCAGTTTTAGCTTTGGAAACCGCCAGGCCAAGATGAACTGGGTCCATGTGGACAACCTGGTGTTGGCCCACGTCCTGGCTGCTGAAAGCCTCACACCCAAGAGGAACTGTGTGGCTGTGAGTTTACTACTACTCACCATCTCCATGGATACCAATGATCGTTTCAGCACTTGTTTGTTCTACCTTCAAGTGGAATTTGTACACATTGTACATATTTAGTCCTGTGTGTGTTTGGGGTGGGGGTGTATACATAGTAATATCAACCTTTCTCCCTCAGAGTGGACAGGCCTACTTCATCAACGACGGGGAATCTGTCAACCTGTTTGAATGGTTAACACCACTGGTGAGTAACTCTATATATTCTTTGGGTGATTAACACATATAGTTTATTTTGTCTTGGTCTTTGATATCCTCTCTGTCTTTCCCCTCCTCTCTAGTTTGAGAAGCTGGGGTATAGCCGGCCGTTGATACACTTGCCTGTCTCACTGGTCTATTCAGCAGGTAGGAGACACAAACGGGCACGCACGCACGCACACAAATACCCACGCTGCTGTAACAGGACGCTGATCATGCCCAACACCAGCCACAATCTGTCAGGATACACACCAGTTTCATACTTGCCAAACTGTTGTAATAGTATGCTGCTCGTAGCTCAGACCTGCCACGCTGCTGTCTTCCTTCCTCATCTGGGGTGTGTATTTCACAGCCATTCTGATGGAATGTTTACACCTGGCTCTGAGGCCAATAGTGGAGATCCCTCTGCTCTTCACCAGAAATGAGGTAAGCATACAGCTATGTATCTACAGTACCTATCTACTACTTACCTACCTATCTATATGTACCTGCCTGCCTGCCTGCCTGCCTGCCTACCTGCCTACCTACCTACCTTCATAGCTCTTTCTACACCTAACCCCTCTTCTCACTTCCCATTTTTACTCTGCCTTTTTACCCATTCTTCTTCATTCCTCCTTTCTCCCTTCTCAGTTTTACATTGCAGCCGAGCACTGATGTGAGGACCAACCTTCCTCACCACACTTGCAAGAAAACGTTGTTGAGAAATATGCCATGTTTTCCAGTGTTACATATTCAGTGTATTAATTAAGTGTAACTGTCACGGCTCTCGTCGTTATGAGGATCGGACCAAAGCGCAGCGTGGTAGGTGTTCATGATTTTATTTGATCACAAAACACTCTAACAAAATATACAAGAGGGAAAACCGAAACAGTTCTGTATGGTGCATAAACTATACAGAAAACAACTACCCACAACTAAGGTGGCAAAACAGGCTGCCTAAGTATGATTCCCAATCAGAGACAACGATAGACAGCTGCCTCTGATTGGGAACCACATTCGGCCAAACACACAGAAATACAAAACATAGAATGCCCACCCCACATCACACCCTGACCTAACCAGATAGAGAAATAAAACGTCTCTCTAAGGTCAGGGCGTGACAGTACCCCCCCCCCCCCAAGGTGCGGACTCCCGGCCGCAAACCTGAACCTATAGGGGAGGGTCCGGGTGGGCATCTAATTCGGTGGCGGCTCTCTAAGGTCAGGGCGTGACAGTAACAGTCTCTTTCCTGTCACATACTCAATACAAAGAGCAAACACATGGAAGGGAGAACATTTTGAATTTACTTAGACCTATCACTCTGTTTGAGTTGTAAAGATCTGAAGTTTTTGCATTCTGGGTCATGGTGACATGTCTCAGTCAGTGTAGAACCCCACTGGGCCACGGTGGCAGGGTCGTTCCACAAAATGAGTACCTTTGATATTTTAAGTAGAAATTGTGCACAAATTTGAAAGCCATGAAGTGCCCTTCAATATTGACCACGTGGAATATTCAATAAATCAGATTTATTTTTTAATAAAGACTTACTAAAGTGCTACAATTCTGCATTTGGGCATGTCCCTCTTTGCATCCTCTGTGACTTCTAGGAATATTTTAACACACTTAATCCCAACATTTATCCAAGTTTTCACCATCATTGTAAAGCCGTAGTTATTTTGTTGGTTTGACAAAGTCACTTCTGAAGATTATTATTTATTCATGTGATTATTGATCCATTTTAAGGTTAAAAAAATCATGTCCCTAATCTTAAGGTCAACCCTGTTACGTGAACTGAACTCTTGTTTTAATATGATGAAACAATTCATTTTTTAAAAACTTTTTCAAAAGGAACGTTGAACATCTAATAGTCAAATCATAGTGTAAAATCAGGTAAGCTGGTTCTACCCTTTTTATGACGACACAGGATATGACCCAGATGCAGACACGGGGGGAGGATAGTACCGTTCTCAGATAATTTATTAGGAGTAATTGTAAGTAAGCATTTCACTGTAAGGTCTACACCTGTTGTATTTGGCGCATGTGACAAATACAAATGTATTTGATCTGGAGGGGGGTGGAGACAAGCACAAAGACCGGTGTGATACTTACAGATCAAGGTGTGATACTTTTTGGGCATTTTCTGGTGTTTTGTGGTGGAATACTGAGCGGTTTGAGCATTAATACGTCAACCTTGTTACCCATAGATAGACAGGCTAGAAATGTTTTAACAATAAATAAAAAATGGTGAAACTTGCATTCAATTGCCCCTCCCTGTTGCACCCAACAAGCTTCCATTTCCCTTGTCACAAGTCGTCAACCCTGTTTCGGTCAACCCTGTTACTTTATTTAGCGCTTAACAGGACTTACTATAGTATTTTATTTATTGAACCTCTTGAGATGGGAAAACAATGTTTTTTTATTAAGTTGAACATGTGCTCTTTATGACAGAATGTTAAAATCAGGTGATATATATGTATACATTTTTTTTTTTACTAAGTTATATTACCTAGAGACATCTAATTGGTGGAATGACCTGACAGCGTAGTGCGTGCGTGCGCGCGCGCGTGTGTGTGTGTGCATGCGTGCGTGCGTGTTTGGGTTAAGGGGAGCTTGGGTTACTAGATCCTTCATTAGATTCTTGTTTGTCTCACGGAGGCTTCATTAGGGAAGTATTTTCCAGGCGCACCGACCCCCCTTCCTTCCTGATCCTATCTCTTATACATACGGTTTATTATGGATCAGGGTCAATCAAAATGAGAGATTTCATGAATTCACAGCTTTGGGTGTTGGTAGATGGAGAAGCGATGCTTCTTTACACTGTTTGCCAGGAGAGGTACTGATGAGCCCATTTAGAAGCAGTCAGGAGAGGAACTGATGAGACCATTGAGATGCAGTTGAAAAAAGTCGATCTGTTACTGCAAACAGCAATAACTGCCCAGAATGTATAGGCACCCACCTTCTTACCTTCTGTGTAGCTCAGTTGGTAGAGCATGGTGGTTGCAATGTCAGGGTTGTGTGTTTGATGCCCACTGGAGACCAGTATGAAAATGTATCCAGTTGCTCTGGATAAGAGTGTCTGCTAAGTGACTCAAATGTAGATGTTCTCTCTCTTTCATGGATATGATTGGACTGGAAATGGCTTATGTCAAACAGACCTGGGGTCAAATACATGTGTATTTGAATATCTGGTATTTAAAATACTTTTTCTGTGTACTTTAGTATTTTCAAATACACATCGCAATACAAGTACTTTTATTTTAGTATTTGAATGGTAATTTGTAAAAACCAAATAGTCAACCAAATTTGTAACTCAGCAAAAAAAGAAACGTCCCTTTTTCAGGACCCTGTCTTTCAAAGATAATTCGTAAAAAATAACTTCACAGATCTTCAGTGTAAAGGGTTTAAACACTGTTTCCCATGCTTGTTCAATGAATCATAAACAATTAATGAACATGCACCTGTGGAATGGTCGTTAAGACACTAACAGCTAATAGACGGTAGGCAATTAAGGTCACAGTTATGAAAACTTAGGACACTAAAGAGGCCTTTCTACTGACTGAAAAACACCAAAAGAAAGATGCCCAGGGTCCCTGCTCATCTGCGTGAACGTGTCTTAGGCATACTGCAAGGAGGCATGAGGACTGCAGATGTGGCCTGGGCAATAAATTGCAATGTCCGTACTGTGAGACGCCTAAGACAGTGCTACAGGGAGACAGGACAGACAGCTGATCGTCCTCGCAGTGGCAGACCACGTGTAACAACATCTGCACACGATCGGTACATCCGAACATCACACCTGCGGGACAGGTACAGGATGGCAACAACAACTGCCCGAGTTACACCAGGAATGCACAATCCCTCCATCAGTGCTCAGACTGTCCACAATAGGCTGAGAGGCTAGACTGAGGGCTTGTAGGCCTGTTGTAAGGCAGGTCCTCACCAGACATCCCCGGCAACAACTTCGCCTATGGGCACAAACCCGCCATCGCTGGACCAGACAGGACTGGCAAAAAGTGGTCTTCACTGACGAGTCGCGGTTTTGTCTCACCAAATGATTCGCATTTATCGTCGAAGGAATGAGCGTTACACCGAGGCCTGTACTCTGGAGCGGATCGATTTGGAGGTGGAGGGTCCGTCATGGTCTGGGGCGGTGTGTCACAGCACAGACTGAGCTTGTCGTCATTGCAGGCAATCTCACCGCTGTGCGTTACAGGGAAGACATCCTCCTCCCTCATGTGGTACCCCTCCTGCAGGCTCATCCTGACATGACCCTCCAGCATGACAATGCCACCAGCCATACTGCTCATTCTGTGCGTGATTTCCTGCAAGACAGGAATGTCAGTGTTCTGCCATGGCCAGCAAAGAGCCCGGATCTCAATCCCATTGAGCACGTCTGGGACCTGTTGGATCGGAGGGTGAGGGCTAGGGCCGTTCCCCCCAGAAATGTCCGGGAACTTGCAGAGGCCTTGGTGGAAGAGTGAGGTAATATCTCACAGCAAGAACTGGCAAATCTGGTGCAGTCCATGAGGAGGAGATGCACTGCAGTAATTAATGCAGCTGGTGGCCACACCAGATACTGACTATTACTTTTGATTTTGACCCCCCCCCTTTGTTCAGGGACACATTATTCCATTTCTGTTAGTCACATGTGTGTGGAACTTGTTCAGTTTATGTCTCAGTTGTTGAATCTTGTTATGTTCACACAAATATTTACACATGTTAAGTTTGCTGAAAATCAACACAGTTGACAGTGAGAGGACGTTTCTTTTTGCTGAGTTTATTTTAAAGGATTTTCAAATAGTTATTTCAAATACTATTTTTCAAATACCTGGGTTAAACACATGGGATAGTATTTAAGTCAGTGTATTTAAATGTTTTGTATACTTTCCAAGTGTACACTGAGTGTACAAAACATTAGGAACACCTGCTCTTTCCATGTCCAGGGGAATCCAGGGGAAAGCTATGACCTCTTTTTGATGTCACAATCAGTGCTGATGAAGGGGAGGAGATAGGTTAAAGAAGGATTTAACCTACCTTGAGATAAGTGAGACATATTGTGTATGTGTATGTATGCCGTTCAGAGGGTGAATGGGCAAGACAAAAGAAGATTTGGGGTATGGTAGTAGGTGCCCGCCGCACCGATTTAAGTGTGTCAAGAACTGCAACACTGTTGGGTTTTTCATGCTCAACAGTTTCGTGTGTGTACCAAGAATGGTCCATAACCCAAAGGACATCGAGCTAACTTGACACAACTGTGGGAAGCATTGGAGTCAACATAGGCCAGCATTCCTGTGGAACGCTTTCGACACCTTGTAAAGTCCATGCCCCGATGATTTGAGGCTGTTCTGAGGGCATAAGGGCAATAATTGTTTCATACACTAGTGAACTTTCAAATGCATTAAAATATTGAATGACTAGTCTTTTCAAATGAAATATATCTGAATACTTACTTCAAATGTATGTGAAAGTTATTGAGATAGTTGAAATAATATCCTGGTCCAGGAGCTGCTTCAGTCAGACATTCTGGCGGCTGCCACCGGGAGATCGATAATTGTCCTGTGAATAAAATATTAGCCTGTTGTGTGTATTTCTCCTGGAAGGGTGGGATGGAGTAGGGAGAAGTTGCCCCATAATCACTGATCCAGGGTCAGACATTATTTTACTCCTCCTAGGATTGTCTGTGACTTACAGTAAGGTAATCCTAGATCTGTGGTTAGAGCCAACATCTACCTTGATTGACTGGGTCAGGAAGTTCAACACTGGGGACACAGGAACTGACCTCATTGCAGGCTCAACTCCAAGTAGTTCCCTTGCTTTACGGTTATCTCCTAACCTGAACCATTACTGGTCAACATCACTACTCTGCTCAACGGTCCTGTTGCTGGGCTAACAAGAGACAGCAGTCAGTGGTCCGTCAGAGACAGACAGGTGTACAGAGAAACATACATGCTAAGTCTCCAAAGGGTAAATCCATTTGAATTCAATCGCTGTTGTTTTAAACACAACTTTCCATACATGTTAGCCGATGGAAGAAGTGGTCAGAAAGTGACTTTTTAGACAAGATCCACTACATGACCAAAAGTAACATTCCAAAGGTGTTCAATGGGGTTGAGGTCAGAGCTCTGTGCAGGCCAGTCAAGTTCTTCCACACCGATCTTGACAAATAATTTCTGTATGGATCTCGCTTTGTGCATGGGGGCATTGTCATGCTGAAACAGGAAAGGGCCTTCCCCAAACTGTTGCCACAAAGTTGGAAGCTATAGTTTTAAGATTTCCCTTCACTGGAACTAAGTGGCCTAGCACAAACCATGAAAAACAGCCCCAGACCATTATTCCTCCTCCACCAAACTTTACAGTTGGCACTATGCTTTGGGGCAGGTAGCGTTCGAAGTGTGATTCATCACTCCAGAGAACACGTTTCCACTGCTCCAGAGTCCAATGGCAGCAAGCTTTACACCACTCCAGCCGTCGCTTGGCATTGTGCATGGTGATCTTAGGCTTGTGTGCGGCTGCTCGGGCATGGAAACCCATTTCATGAAGCTCCAGACGAATAGTTATTGTGCTGACGTTGCTTCCAGAGACAGTTTGGAACTCGGTAGTGAGTGTTGCAACCGAGGACAGAAGATTTATATGCGCTACACGCTTCAGCACTCGGCGGTACCGTTCGGTGAGCTTTTGTAGCCTACCACTTCGTGGCTGAGCCGTTGTTGCTCCTAGACGTTTCCACTTCACAATAACAGCACTTACAGTTCTAGCAGGGAAGAAATTTGACGAACTGACTTATTGGAAAGGTGGCATCCTATGACGGTGCAACGTTGAAAGTCACTGAGCTCTTCAGTAAGGCCATTCTACTGCCAATGTTTGTCTATGGAGATTGCATGGCTGTATGCTGAATTTTATACACCTGTCAGCAACAGGTGTGGCTAAAATGGCCAAATCCACTAATTTGAAGGGGTGTCCACATACTTTTGTATATATAGTGTAAAAGTGTTCAAAGTTAAGTCCTTTTGCATACCCCACCATACCATGAGACATCCATGTCTTCATCACTAGAAAAGATAAACGGTTGAGATTGATATTATTTAAAAGCTCATGAACAGGGTTGTCAAACTATTTCATAATTTCTTTCAAAAGTATAGTTTTTAATGGTGGGCACAATACAAAAATCTCAGATTATGTAAATAGGGTCTAACCGCAACATATGCAGATATTTAGACAATTGACATTAATGGTTCAGAAATTTAAAAAAATATTATAAAAAAACATTTTTTTCAAGAAATTATTAAATAGTTTGAAATCCTGTTCATGAGCTTTTAAATAATATCAATCTCAACCGTTAATATTTTCCAGTGATGAAGACATGGATGTCTCATGGTATGGTGGGGTATGCAAAAGGGGGCAACTTGGATCACTTTTATATCTTGAATGTTTTGACATTCAGGTTCAAAAAGTCCCTTTCTGAGAACTTGTATGGAAGGCAAATATGTATGGAAGGTTTCATTCACATCAAAAGGGGTGCTGTCAAAAAGTGAATTCAAATGGATTTACCCCAGCGTGACAATAGGAAACTTGCTGAATCTCTGTGTTACACTGAGCCACCGGGTTTGTCTGAGAGCTTCTGTCACTACAGGTATTTTCCATGCAGACATCGTATCCTCCGTGCAGTAAGGGGATATAGGGACTAGCGAGACATCCTTCACACGGGGTGGCAGGATGTTGGTAAACTGAGGTTATTCAAAGACATTAGCATGGAGTCAAACTCCCTTGAAGCTCCAGAGCTCCTAACCTGCCTCCCAGGCTGTACTGAGCACTATGCCCATCTCAGTGCACCCTGATTGGGCAAGAGTGAAGGAGTGCTGTTGAGTTTGTTAAGCTGCCTTCTTGGCAAAGAGGCGGGGGCGAGAGACAGGGGCACAGTACAGACCACTAACAGTCTTCTCCTTAACAGCTTGTTTAACTCTATTCCTTTAACTGGGTGTTGGGTGCCAGTCTGTTTCTGCTTTAACCAACGGGTCAAGTCTTAACAACCAAGACAGTTAACTTTGTTGAATGCAGAGACAGTCAGGTACCTGGCAACCATTTCCCTGAATCTTTTCTGCATCCTCCTAGGTGAGGAACATTGCAGTGAGCCACACCTTCAAGATCGAGAAGGCCCGTCGAGACCTGGGCTACTGCCCCAGACGCTACAGCCTGGGGGACTCAGTGGACCAGTACATACGGTCCCGACCATCCCGCTCCAGGCCCTCCCCCCTAGGCCCCTCTCAGACTGTTCCCCTGCTCCTGGTCCTTCTGCTGGTGTTGGGGTTCAGCCTGGCTGTCCTCCTGCTTTGCGCCTGGCTCTGGGAACACTAGGTAGCTACTGTGGCTAAAACTTAAGTAACAGCCCACTAAGACCCAACCTAAATCTTAACACAGCTAATACACTCACTAACACGTTTTATTTGTTAGCCGCCTTTCTGGAAACCTATGGTCTTGGCCTTACGTCAAGCTAAAAGCAATGATAGAAAGCATGCATAGTGTACATCTAGATACACATAGAAGACCACATGAATATACCACATACTGTTGACCTAATGCTAGCAACTCCGCCCTTCTATAATGTTTATCATGGTATATCATGTTATCGTACAGTTGACTAAGGCTGTAGATGGATGATGATCAAATGTGTAGTATGTAGAATATTTGAAATAATATGGTGCTTTGTTCAAACCCTATTGCCTTCCATAGGGCGGAGTGTATCATATATCTGGGTTTAATAGGTTCTTATATTGAATCAGAGAATCATAATGTGAATACAGTACAGTGCTTTAATATGGTCATAAACCTATTGACCATTCCTTAAACGTATTTTGATTCTATAGCAGTTTTGTGTAGGTGTGTGTAGGTGTCAGTCTATATGCAAGTACGTCATACCAGACTTGCAAAGTATTAGGCTACTACATGGTATGACTTTCTGTGAAATTAGAAATTAAACATTTTATTGGACTGAAGTGAAAACTGAAGTTTTAGTAAAAAGGATTCCTCTTTGCATTGATGTTTATATACTGTATAGATATATACAGTACCAGTCAAACGTTTAGACACACCTACTCATTCCAGGGTTTTTCTTTATTTTTACTATTTTCTACATTGTAGAATAATAGTGAAGACATCAAAACTATGAAATAGCACATATGGAGATCAACCAAATTGAGAAGACCGCTGTGTCTTTGTGAAATGCAGAGTAGGTGAACGGATGATCTCCGCATGTGTGGTTCCCACCATGAAGCATGGAGGAGGAGGTGTGATGGTGTGGGGGTGCTTTGCTGGTGACACTGTCTGTGATTTATTTAGAATTTAATGCACACTTAACCAGCATGGCTACCACAACATTCTGCAGCGATACGCCATCCCATCTGGCTTGTGCGTAGTGGGACTATCATTTGTTTTTCAACAGAACAATGACCTAACACACTTCCAGGCTGTGTAAGGGCTATTTAACCAATAAGGAGAGTGATGGAGTGTGGCATCAGACGACCTGGCCTCCACAATCCCCTAACCTCAACCAAATTGAGATGGTTTGGTTTGGGATGAGTAGGGCCGCAGAGTGTAGGAAAAGCAGCCAAAAGTGCTCAGCTGTTGGAAAAGCATTCCAGGTGAAGCTGGTTGAGAGAATGCCAGGAGTGTGCAAAGCTGTCATCAAGGCAAAGGGTGGTTACTTTGAAGAATCTATAATCTAAAATATATTTTGATTTGTTTAACACTTTTTTGGTTACTACGTGATTCCATATGTGTTATTTCATAGTTTTGATGTCTTCACTATTATTCTACAATGTAGAAAATAATAAAATTAAAGAAAAACACTTGAATGAGTAGGTGTGTCCAAACTTTTGACTGGTGCTGTAAACATGTTGATTGTCATTCATAATAATGCATGCTTCCCCCCTCATCTTCTTTGGTGAGGGATTTGTTGTGATTCACATTTAGTCTGTAAGATTAAATCAACCAGTCATAGTCATTTTATAAGCTTTTGGGAAAAAAGAGAAAGCCTTTTTATGTTGAATGCCAAGTACCTTTTTGTATTAAGAATAGTTTTTATGTTTATGGTGTGTATCTGAGAAATATTTAATTGCTCGCAGTGCTCTTCCTTTTTTCTTCAATTCAAATATTGCAATATGAAACAGTTATTGAATAATATGTTTTGCTGAATGACATGAATGGAATAAAGCCTTACTAAACACAACTGTTTGTCGTTTTGTGACAGTGGGACAGAAAGTCATCCTAACCCTAACCTTAACCCGTACCGTAACCACACTGCTAACCCTAACCTTAACCCTAACCTTAACCCGTACCGTAACCACACTGCTAACCCTAACCTTAACCCTAACCTTAACCCGTACCGTAACCACACTGCTAACCCTAACCTTAACCCGTACCCTAACCCTAACCTTAACCCGTACCATAACCACACTGCTAACCCTAACCTTAACCCGTACCGTAACCACACTGCTAACCCTAACCTTAACCCTAACCTTAACCCGTACCGTAACCACACTGCTAACCTTAACCCGTACCGTAACCACACTGCTAACCCTAATGCCTAACCCGAACCTTAACCCGTACCGTAACCACACTGCTAACCCTAATGCCTAACCCTAACCTTAACCTGTACCGTAACCACACTGCTAACCCTAATCCCTAACCTTAACCCGTACCGTAACCACACTGCTAACCCTAATGCCTAACCCTAACCTTAACCCGTACCGTAACCACACTGCTAACCCTAATGCCTAACCCTAACCTTAACCCGTACCGTAACCACACTGCTAACCCTAATGCCTAAACCTAACCTTAACCCGTACCGTAACCACACTGCTAACCCTAATGCCTAACCCTAACCTTAACCCGTACCGTAACCACACTGCTAACCCTAATGCCTAACCCTAACCTTAACCCGTACCGTAACCACACTGCTAACCCTAATGCCTAAACCTAACCTTAAATTAAGACCAACAATATATATTTGTTTAATTAATTTTTTACAATATAGTCAATGTTGACTTGCAGCTGGCCTATATCCAGTGGTGGAAAATTTACTCAATTGTCATACTTGAGTAAAAGTAAAGATACCTTAATAGAAAATTACTCAAGTAAAAGTGAAAGTCACCCAGTAAAATACTACTTGAGTAAAAGTCTAAAAGTGTTTGGTTTTAAATATACTTAAGTATCAAAAGAAAAAGTATAAACCATTTCTAATTCCTTATATTAATTAAAGCAGATGGCACCATTTTCTATATACAGTGTGTGCAAATGGATTGGGTGGGCTATTTACAGATGGACTATGTACAGCTGCAGCGATCGGTTAGCTGCTCAGATAGCTGAAGTTTAAAGTTAGTGAGGGAAATGTAAGTCTCCAGCTTCAGCGATTTTTGCAATTCGTTCCAGTCACTGGCAGCAGAGAACTGGAAGGAAAGGCGGCCAAAGGGGGTGTTGGCTTTGGGGATGACCAGTGAGATATACCTGCTGGAGAACGTGCTACGAGTGGGTGTTGTTATCGTGACCAGTGAGCTGAGATAAGGCGGAGCTTTACCAAGCATAGACTTATAGATGACCTGGAGCCAGTGGGTCTGGCGACGAATATGTAGCGAGGGCCAGCCGACTTGAGCATACAGGTCGCAGTGGTGGGTGGTATAAGGCGCTTTGGTAACAAGACGGATGGCACTGTGATAGACTACATCCAATTTGCTGAGTAGAGTATTGGAAGCTATTTTGTAGATGACATTGCCGAAGTCGAGGATCGGTAGGATAGTCAGTTTTACTAGGGTAAGTTTTGCGGCGTGAGTGAAGGAGGCTTTGTTGCGAAATAGGAAGCCGATTCTAGATTTGATTTTGGATTGGAGATGTTTGATATGAGTCTGGAAGGAGAGTTTACAGTCTAGCCAGACACCTAGGTATTTGTAGTTGTCCACGTATTCTAGGTCAGAACCGTCCAGAGTAGTGATGCTAGTCGGGCGGGCGGGCGGGTGGGTGCGGGCAGCAAACGGTTGAAAAGCATGCATTTGGTTTTACTAGCGTTTAAGAGCAGTTGGAGGCCACGGAAGGAGTGTTGTATGGCATTGAAGCTCGATTGGAGGTTAGTTAACACAGTGTCCAAAGAAAGGCCAGATGTATACAGAATAGTGTCGTCTGCGTAGAGGTGGATCAGAGAATCACCCGCAGCAAGAGCGACATCGTTGATATATACAGAGAAAAGAGTCGGCCCGAGAATTGAACCCTGTGGTACCCCCATAGAGACTTCCAGAGGTCCGGACAACAGGCCCTCCGATTTGACACACTGAACTCTATCTGAGAAGTAGTTGGTGAACCAGGCGAGGCAGTCATTTGAGAAACCAAGGCTATTGAGTTTGCCGATAAGAATAAGGTGATTGACAGAGTCGAAAGCCTTGGCCAGGTCGATGAAGACAGCTGCACATTACTGTCTTTTATCGATGGCTGTTATGATATCGTTTAGTACCTTGAGCATGGCTGAGGTGCACCCATGACCAGCTCAGAAACCGGATTGCACAGCAGAGAAGGTATAGTGGGATTCGAAATGGTCGGTGATCTGTTTGTTAACTTGGCTTTCAAAGACTTTAGAAAGGCAGAGCAGGATGGATATAGGTCTATAACAGTTTGGGTCTAGAGTGTCACCCCCTTTGAAGAGGGGGATGACCGCGGCAGCTTTCCAATCTTTAGGGATCTCGGACGATACGAAAGAGAGTTTGAACAGACTGGTAATAGGGGTTGCAACAATGGCGGAGGATAATTTTAGAAAGAGAGGGTCCAGATTGTCTAGCCCAGCTGATTTGTACAAATCAAGGTTTTGCAGCTCTTTCAGAACATCTGCTATCTGGATTTGGGTGAAGGAGAAGCTGGGGAGGCTCGGGCAAGTAGCTGCGGGGGGTGCGGAGCTGTTGGCCGGGGTTGGGGTAGCCAGGAGGAAAGCATGGCCAGCCGTAGAGAAATGCTTTTTGAAATTTTCGATTATCATGGATTTATCAGTGGTGACCGTGTTACCTAGCCTCAGTGCAGTGGGCAGCTGGGAGGAGGTGCTCTTGTTCTCCATGGACTTTACAGTGTCCCAAAACTTTTGGGAGTTAGAGCTACAGGATGCAAATTTCTGTTTGAAAAAGCTAGCCTTTGCTTTCCTGACTGACTGTGTGTATTGGTTCCTGACTTCCCTGAACAGTTGCATATCGCGGGACTATTCGATGCTATTGCAGTCCGCCACAGGATGTTTTTGTGCTGGTCAAGGGCAGTCAGGTCTGGAGTGAACCAAGGGCTATATCTTTTCTTAGTTCAATTTTTTTTTTAAAGGGGCATGCTTATTTAAGATGGTGAGGAAATTACTTTTAAACAACGACCAGGCATCCTCGACTGACGGGATGAGGTCAATATCCTTCCAGGATACCCGGGCCAGGTCGATTAGAAAGGCCTGCTCGCAGAAGTGTTTTAGGGAGCGTTTGACAGTGATGAGGGGTGGTCGTTTGACAGCGGACCCATAGCGGATGCAGGCAATGAGGCAGTGATCGCTCAGATCCTGATTGAAAACAGCAGAGGTGTATTTGGAGGGCAAGTTGGTCAGGATAATATCTATGAGGGTGCCCATGTTTACGGATTTAGGGTTGTTCCTGGTGGATACCTTGATAATTTGTGTGAGATTGAGGGCATCTAGCTTAGATTGTAGGGCTGCTGGGGAGTTAAGCATATCCCAGTTTAGGTCACCTAACAGAACGAACTCTGAAGACAGAATGGGGGGCAATCAATTCACATATGGTGTCCAGGGCACAGCTGGGAGCTGAGGGGGGTCTATAACAGGCGGCAACAGTGAGAGACTTATTTCTGGAGAGATTCTTTTTTAAAAGTAGAAGCTCGAACCGATTGGGCATAGACCTGGAAAGTATGACAGAACTTTGCAATCTATCTCTGCAGTAGATTACAACTCCTCCCCCTTTGGTAGTTCTATCTTGACGGAAAATGTTGTAGTTGGGTATGGAAATCTCAGAAATTTTGGTGGCCTTCCTACGCCAGGATTCAGACACGGCAAGGACATCAGGGTTGGCGGAGTGTGCTAAAGCAGTGAGTAAAAAAAACTTAGGGAGGAGGCTTCTGATGTTAACATGCATGAAACCAAGGATTTTTCGATTACAGAAGTCAACAATTGAGAGTGCCTGGGGACACGCAGGGCCTGAGTTAGCCTCTACATCACCCGAGGAACAGAGGAGGAGTAGGATGAGGGTACGGCTAAAGGCTAGCAAAACTGGTGGTCTAGTGCGTTGGGGACAGAGAATAAAAGGAGCAGATTTCTGTGTGCGGTAGAATAGATTCAGGGCATAATGTGCAGAGAGGGGTATGGTGGGGTGCGGGTACAGTGGAGGTAAGCCCAGGCACTGAGTGATGATAAGAGAGGTTGCATCTCTGGACATGCTGGTTTTACTGGGTGAGGTCACCGCATGTGTGGGAGTTGGGACAAAGGAGGTATCTGAGGCATGTACAGTGGGACTAGGGGCTCCGCAGTAAACTAAAACAATTATTGACGGATAGCAAGGGGCACACTCCAACCTCAGACATAATTACAAACAAAGCATTTGTGTTTAGCGAGTCAGATCAGAGGCAGTTGAGATGACCAGGGAAGTTCTCTTGATGTGTGTGATTTGGTCAATTTTTCTGTCAAAATGTAACGAGTTCTTTTGGGTGTCAGGGAAAATGTATGGAGTAAAAAGTACATTATTTTCTTTTGGAATGTAATGAAGTAAAAGTAAAAGTAAAAGTTGGCAAAAATATAAATAGTAAAGTAAAGTACAGATACCCCCAAAAAATGACTTAAGTAGTATTTAAAGTATTTTTACTTACTTAAGTACTTTACACCACTGCTTATATCAGGTGACATCGCTCAGTTCTGCCTCATGACAATAAACGACAAGAAGTGTTAACCTTTTTCAAATCCAGACTGTATGTACTATGACACATGACACATGCACTACATGAGGGAGCAATTGCATAATCCACAAATCATACAGCAACACCATAAAAGGTTGCAGTTGAAATGACGTCAAGGTCAAGTAGTCGATAATGTACGTATTGCATAGATCTTTCAAAATGGAAAATAAAATTTCTGGCAGCGGTGGGATTCGAACCCACGCCATCGAAATGACTGGAGCCTAAATCCAGCGCCTTAGACCACTCGGCCACGCTACCTCAACGAACACAACTAAAATGTTATGGTATATAAACATAGCATTTTGCGAATGTATGTGACGTATTCAGTGAATTTCTATAACTTTCAAGCAATATTAAATGATTTTGAAATCCATATAAAATATTCGACAAAATTAATTAACGTATCTCAGCAATTGTAATGACCATAGATGGCTACCACAGCATTCTGCAGCGATACCGCTTAGTGGGACTATCATTTGTTTTACAACAGCACAATGCCCCAACACACCTCCAGGCTGTGTAAGGACTATTTGACCAATAAGGAGAGTGATGGAGTGCTGCATCAGATGGCCTGGCCTCCACAATCCCCCTACCTCAACCCAATTGAGATGGTTTGGGATGAGTCGGAAAAGCAGGAAAAGGAAAAGCAGCCAACAAGTGCTCAGCATATGTGGGAACTCCTTCAAGACTGTTGGAAAAGCATTCCAGGTGCCTGATCCCCCCCCAAATTCCCCCTTTTCTCCGTTTCAAAAGTACACCTTTTTAATAGAAATATAACACGATTGGATGTTCTATGTCCACGACAACGTTTAAAACCCTATCAGGAGACCACTTTTGAGGTCTGGGAAAAACCATTTCGATTTTGGGGTGTAGTTACCGTTTAAACGCAAGTGTGCGCCAGGAAGAGACCTTAGTTTGGTTAAGCGGTGTTGCTGTAGCGCTCGTGTTGTAGCGCTCGTGTTATTGCGGAGTTTGCAAAACAAATGGCCACTGGATTGATGCAAATAATCATGATATAATTCTTCCAGGCTGGCATAGGCTACTTTGCAGTTAACTTTTAATTGAGAAGGTTTTGGGGGAAGCCTTTCCTTTTCTACCAGAAGAAGGTTATATCATTAGCCTCATAAGCTAACGGCTACACAAAGTGTAGACATGCGCGCGCTCCGCACGCATGCGCACAGAAACTGGGCAGTCCTGTGCCGTTTCTGAAAGTTGCGTGGAAATACGAATCACTGATGCATTTTGTTCATGTCTTATGATTCACTTGGGCAAATGAATGCATTTTCTAACAAGTTGAAGGGATTTAGTTGACTTCCTCCTTAGTTAAATTTTTTTTGAATAATGTTGAATTCCTGTTTGAATGTCTGGATTCCGTGCCGTATTTTATAGGGCCCTAGTCCATGAAGTTGTCATAAGTGTCAACATAGGATATGCCCCCACCCCCAAGAGTGAAATATATGGCCTGGAAATGTAAGCAAGGTTTGAGCTTTTTCAGTGTGTTGAGTCACAACGTGGACATTCCTCTGTCTCCCGATGAGTGAGCGACACATTGCCTTTATATAGTGTACCAAGAGTTTGCCCTTCGCTTACGGCCATACCAGCCTGAATACGCCCATCCTGATTGGAGAAGTGACGACAGGTGCGAGTGTCTGAGCTGTGAGTGAGTGTTTGCTGGAGAGTGTTTGCTCGAGAGCTATTTTTGTTAATTAATTGGTTTTTGCAATATAATTTATTATTTTCTTCAGTTGAATAGTTTAAAGTTTGGTTAGTCTTCCCCCTTGCAGGTTTTCTGCTTGGGGGAGAGCCTTTTTTGGACCCATTTTTTGATATATTATGACGGACAACATGGCAACGACAAACGGAATGGAAAAGGACAACGAAAATGCGCAACGGAAGAAAAATGAAGATAAAGAAGGAATGAAATATGGAAAAGAATACACGGTGGCAATTGAGTTGGAAGGAGAAGACAAAGTGACGACAATGGAACTACTAAGAGCAATTAAGGAGGTGTGTGGAGAGGTGGTGGGATGCCGAATGAAAGGAGAAAAGAAGTATGAAGTTACGATGAGGAATGAAAAAGGAAAAGAACGGCTAATGGATGGAATACGAATAAAGGACACCAAGATACTGGCGAGAGATATTAATGTGAAGGAAGTGGTGGTGTCGTTCATGAATCTGCCTGTATACATGGAAGACAGTGCTATATTGGGCAAGCTATGTAGCTGGGGTGTAACAGCAGTCTCTGAAATCAGGAGGAGAGTTTGGCCAGGCACGGATATAGCAGATGGCACGAGATACTGCAAAGTCAAATTCACTGATACTGTGAAATCACTGCCGTACTCTACAAAGTTTGATACGCTTGAAGGTGGAGAGTACTTTAGAGTCATGCATGATAAGCAGGTCAGAGTTTGTAGGCTTTGTATTCAGCCTGGGCATATTGTGAAGGACTGCCCTGAATTTAAATGTTATAAGTGCGGGAAGCAAGGGCATTATGCAAGAGAATGTGTAGGTGGAAAGGAAAGGGCATTTTGCGAAGGATGTCGCATGAGAGCTGACGAGTGCAAATGTGGAGAGGTTGTGAATGAGGAGGGGAGCCAGGATCTTTTTGTGGAGGCTGATGTATCACCCCGAGTAGAAGAAGACGATGGAGGAGAAGACGTGGTGGAGGGAGGAGAGACGGAGAAAAGAAGAGGGGAAAAGATGGAACAGAAGACGGAGGAAATAGGAGGCAGTATGGATTCAGAGATAAGAAGAGGGAGTTTTCAGGAGGAGGACGGGAGTGGGATGGGTGGAGGCACTGGGGACTCACAGTTTTTGGGGGGGGCCTCGGGCTATGTGGGTGCTTCGGAAGGAGGTGAAGTGGAGGGGAGTGGGATGCTGACAACTATACAGGAGACGCAAATGGATACAAGCAGCACAACAGGCACAGGAAAGAAGAATTCGAGTTGGTTGGAAGAGATGGATTTAGAGGCAATTTCAGATTCAGAAGACATGGAAAAGATTGATAGAGCAAGGGTAAGCTACAGGAAGAGGAAAGTGGCGTTGGAGGTGAAAAAGGACGAAAAAGGAAGAAAACATGACAAAAGGTAGAGGAAAATGAGAAAATATATTTTCTTATTATTATTTATTGGAATGGTTAATTGTATGTCAATCAATGCGAATGGTTTAAGAACAATGGAAAAATTTCAAAGAATAGTTAAAATGAAGAATTCGGATATTTTATGCCTGCAAGAAACGCATTGGGACAATGTATGTATTTTAGAAGTAAAAAAAATATGGAGAGATTTTATTTTTGTTAACAATGGCAGGGGGAATTCAAGTGGGGTTGCTATTTTATTGAGGAAGGATGTGGTGGATAATGTGAAACAGATATATAATGATAATAATGGGAGGATTTTAATTGTAGATTTTGAATATATGAGTAGGGTTTTTAGAATTATAAATATTTATGCGCCTAATACTGAAATAGAGCGCAAAGATTTATTTTTAGAAATAGGAAAATGGTGTGAGGGAAACTGTATTGTAATTGGGGATTTTAATGTTAAAATGGATAGACTGGATATGACAAGAGGAGCTATTTTTAGAAGTGATGTATCTAGGGGGGTTTTAAAGAAGATGATGATAGAAAAAGGAATGATTGATATATGGAGGGATGAGAATCCGTACAAGAGAGAATTTTCTAGAAGGCAGGTGGTTTTAGGGGAGTTGAAACAGACACGGATAGATCTGGTTTTAGTAAATGAAGGGTTAAGGAATTTTATGAAGGATATTAAGTATATTTTTACAACTTTTAGTGATCATGCTGGGTTAACATTTTCGGTGGGGTTAGATAGGGAGGGGAAAGGGGGGGGAGTGTGGTGTATGAATGCAAGGTATCTAGGTGATGAGGAATATGGAATACAACTTAAATCTTTGATAGAACATGAAATGGAGGATAAGCAAAAAGGGAATGATAAGTGCCAGTGGTGGGAAAATGTTAAGAAAAAAATAAAAGATTTTAGTATTAGATATGCAAGGAAGAAAAGGAGTAGGATGACAAGAGAAGAAAATTATTTAAGAGCAAAATTGAATGAAGAAATGAGGAAATGTGATATTGATCCTATTTATAATATTGAAAGGTTTTTAGATTTAAAGGCACAATTGAGCAAATGTGAAATAGATAAATGTAAGGGGGCATCTATTAGAAGTAGGGCAAAGTATGTTTTAGAAGGGGAGAAATGTACGTCTTTTTTTCTTGGTTTAGAGAAAACTAAACAGACGAAATCATATATTAGTGAGATAGAAAATGTAAAGGGTGAAGTGGTAAATGATTATGTTGAGATATTAGAAACTGTACAGAATTTTTATAAGGATTTATTTAAGAAAGGGGAGGTGGATGAAGAGTGTGTAAAGGAGATTTTAGGTAGTGTGGATGTGCAAATTGGTGTTGAGGAAAAGCAAATATGTGATAGGAAGATAACAGTAGATGAAGTGAAAGATGCAATTAAGGGATTACAAATAAATAAAAGTCCTGGAGTAGATGGACTAATTGCAGAGTTTTACAAAATGTATGAAAGTTTTTTTAGCACCGATTTTAATGGAAGTGTATCAATATATGGAAGATAATAATACTGTTTCAGACTCCATGGTGACAGGACTGATATCGGTTTTATATAAAAATAAGGGGAGCAAAATGAAATTAGAAAATTATAGGCCAATTAGTTTATTAAATTCAGATTATAAGATTTTAGCTAAGATATTGGCGAATAGGATGAAGATGGTTTTAAATGATATTATAGCACCTACACAAAATTATAGTGTGCCTGGAAGAGACATAGCTGATACCATCATTACACTTAGAGATGTGATAAATAAAATGAATAGCGATAAGAGAGGGGGAATTGTTTTAAGTATAGATTTTAATAAAGCTTTTGACAGGGTGGAACATGATTTTATGTTTAGGGTACTGGAAAAATATGGGTTTGGAAATAGAATAATAGGATGGATAAAATTATTATATAGAAAGGCAAAAAGTAGGGTAAAATGTAATGGGGTTTTAACAGATTCTTTTATTCTTGAGAGATCAGTGAGACAGGGGTGCCCTTTATCAGCATTATTGTATGTTTTATCGGTAGAACCCTTAGCAGCATTTCTTAAAAAAGATAATCTTATAAATTGTGTAGCAGACTCCGCAAGGAGGTTTTAGTTTAATTCATCAATACGCAGATGATACCACTATAACAGTTCGAGATGAGGGTAAGTGTAAAAAGGGTGATGGAAGTGTTTTAAAGTATATGGACAAGCATCGGGTGCAAAGGTTAACATGGAGAAGTCAATAGTAATGTATATTGGGAAGATTAATGAGGGGAATTTTCCTTTTAAAAGTGGTTAAAGATTATTTTAAGGTGTTAGGAGTGTTTTTAGGGGTGAAGGAAATGGAAGCTAGGGATTTGACATGGAGTGGTGTAATAAATAAAGTTAGAATGGTGGTAAATATGTGGAGGGGGAGGTCTTTGAAATTAAAAGGGAAAGTAATTGTCATAAATTCATTGTTGATGTCAATTTTTATTTATGTAATGAATGTTTTAGATATGCCAGAATGGGTTTTATCTGAAATGAATAAAATTGTAGTTGATTTTTTATGGGATGGGAAGGGGGTGAAAATAGCTTTTAAAACTTTGATTGCAGGTTATGAGGAGGGGGGTTTGAAGTTGGTAGATTTAAGTGTAAGGAAAACAGCAATTAGAGTAAAAATGGTACGGAAATATTTATTTGGTGAATTGGATTATGGGTGGAAAAGGTTTTTTAAAGAGTATTTGCAGGAGGTTGGGAGGATGGGGGACAATGGTTTATTGATGAGTATGAAGAAAGAAATGTTAGGTAATATACCTTTGTTTTATAGAGAAGTGTTTGAGGCTTGGGGGCAGTTTTTACCAAATGTTTATTATGATGTACCATTTTAGAAAATATTTTAAATCAGCCGATATTTTTAAATCCAAAGATAAAGTACAATAATATGATGTTGTTTTGTAAATATTTTATGAGGGCTGGGATGAGGCAGATAGGTGACATAGCATATGAGGTAATTCCTGGGTTTCTTCCATTTCCGGCTATATATGATAATGTGGTTGAAGTAGATGAAGAGATAAGTAAAACTACTGTGGAGAATATGTATAAGAAAATATTAGGATGTATTCCTGGGGAGTGGGTGATTTTAATAAATAAAGAGGTGGTCAAAAGATCTAGGGGTTTACCGGTTTTATATTATGAAAGTAATGGGGAGAAACATGATTTATCAGGTTTAAAAGTTAAAATGGTTTATAGAAAATGTATTTTAAAAGAGATAAAAGTTCCTGCTTCGGAAAAAGTGTGGTCTAGGGTGTTTCCAAATATGGATGTGAAATCAATATGGAAGAATGTAAATGTAAAATGTAATTTTATAGAATGTGAAGACAATGATTTTAAAATGAAACATAATAGGATTTTTACAAATGTGGTTTTGCATCAAATAAATAGGGATGTTAAAAGAGAATGTGATATTTGTGGTACGGGGGTGGAAAATTTTATGCACTTTTTTGTTGAATGTAGTAGGTTGAAAGATTTTCACGAGTTTTTAAAGGGGCTTTTAGTAAAACATTGGGGAGAAGAGATTTTTACTGGGGTGGAGTGGAGGAGGTTGTTTCTTTTTGGTTTAAATGGGAAAAGTAAAGTTTTAAATTTTAATTTGGTGAATTTTATACTGAGTCATGCTAGATATGCGATAAGATTAAGAAGGAATCTAGGTCATTATGAAGGGAAAATTGTGAGTGTGGAAGGTTTTTTTAGCAGGATTTTAGAGAAAGATATAGAGATAATATATAGATACGGTGGAGGAAATTTTGAAAAATTGTTTGTGTGGGGAGTACTTTTATTGAAATTCTGTCAAATGGAAAACTTGTATTTAATTATTAATTGGTTTTAGTGAAGGATTGTGATTTTAATTGTTTTTCATTTTTTTTTTCTTCAGATTTTGAAAAAAGGGTGAATTGTTCATCCTTATTTATTATTGACTGAATGTTGTAAATAATGATTGTTTTTCATAATAAAAGATAAAAAAAAAAAATACACCCGATCTCGTCCGATCTCGGAAGCTAAGCAGGGTCGGGCCTGGTTAGTACTTGGATGGGAGACCGCCTGGGAATACCAGGTGCTGTAAGCTTTTTGCTCCAGTAGAGGGTTCTCTTGTGTCATGCGTGGAGCAACTGCCTTTTATTTATCGCCCTAATAATATCATCTCTTTTATAGGACTAAATGCAGTTTGTTAGTGCTTCCCTGCCCTGCCCTGCCCTGTTCAAATCAAATAATGGACAGTGCGTTTCCCTCAAAATGTAGGCAGTACATTCAGCATTTGTTTTTAGGCAAGGAGACTGTCAATGTCTGTAGTCCGTTAGGGCCCTGTAAAATCCCTTCAATGTTTTGCCTGTGTGCGCCAGGAAGAGACCTTAGTTTGGTTAAGCGGTGTTGCTGTAGCGCTCGTGTGATTGCGGAGTTTGCAAAACAAATGGCCACTGGATTGATGCAAATAATCATGATATAATTCTGCCAGGCTACTTTGCAGTTAACTTTTAATTGAGAAGGTTTTGGGGGAAGCCTTTCCTTTTCTACCAGAAGAAGGTTATATCATTAGCCTCATAAGCTAACGGCTCCACAAAGTGTAGACATGCGCGCGCCCCGCACGCATGCGCACAGAAACTGGGCAGTCCTGTGCCGTTTCTGAAAGTTGCGTGGAAATACGAATCACTGATGCATTTTGTTCATGTCTTATGATTCACTTGGGCAAATGAATGTATTTTCTAACAAGTTGAAGGGATTTAGTTGACTTCCTCCTTAGTTCAAAACATTTTTGAATAATGTTGAATTTCTGTTTGAATGTCTGGATTCCGTGATTCCGTGCCGTATTTTATAGGGCCCTAGTCCATGAAGTTGTCATAAGTGTCAACATAGGATATGCCCCCCACCCACCCCCAAGAGTGAAATATATGGCCTGGAAATGTAAGCAAGGTTTGAGCTTTTTCAGTGTGTTGAGTCACAACGTGGACATTTCTCTGTCTCCCGATGAGTGAGCGACACATTGCCTTTATATAGTGTACCAAGAGTTTGCCCTTCGCTTACGGCCATACCAGCCTGAATGCGCATTTCCTGATTGGAGAAGTGACGACAGGTGCGAGTGTCTGAGCTGTGAGTGAGTGTTTGCTGGAGAGTGTTTGCTCGAGAGCTATTTTTGTTAATTAAGTGGTTTTTGCAATATAATTTATTATTTTCTTCAGTTGAATAGTTTAAAGTTTGGTTAGTCTTCCCCCTTGCAGTTTTTCTGCTTGGGGGAGAGTTTTTTTGGATTCATTTTTTACTATGACGGACAACATGGAAAAGACAAACGGAATGGACAAAGACAACGAAAAAGCGCAACGGAAGAAAAAGGAAGATAAAGAAGGGATGAAATATGGAAAAGAATATACGGTGGCAATTGAGTTGGAAGGAGAAGACAAAGTGACGACAATGGAACTACTAAGAGCAATTAAGGAGGTGTGTGGAGAGGTGGTGGGATGCCGAATGAAAGGAGAAAAGAAGTACGAAATTACAATGAGAAATGAAAAAGGAAAAGAACGGTTAATGGATGGATTGCGAATAAAGGACACAAAGATTCTGGCGAGAGATATTAATGTGAAGGAATTGGTGGTGTCTTTTATGAATCTCCCAGTTTACGTAGAAGATGGTGTGATACTGGGCAAGCTGAGTAGCTGGGGAGTGGCGGCCGTCTCGGAGATAAGAAGGAGAGTTTGGCCAGGAACGGAGGTGGTTGATGGGACACGTTTCTGCAAAGTCAAGTTTACAGAAAAAGTGACATCATTACCTTATTCTACAAGAATTGAGACGTTGGAAGGAGCGGAATATTTCAGAGTCATTCATGACAAACAGGTCAGAGTGTGTCGGTTGTGCATTCAACCCGGGCACATAGTGAAAGACTGCCCGGAATTTAAGTGTTTTAAGTGTGGCAATCAAGGACACTATGCAAGAGAATGTGTAGGTGGAAAGGAAAGGGCATTTTGCGAAGGATGTCGCATGAGAGCTGACGAGTGCAGCTGTGGAGAGGGTGGAAATGAGGAGGGGAGCCAGGATCTTTTTGTGGAGGCTGATGTATCACCCCGAGCAGAAGAAGACGATGGAGGAGAGGACGTGGTGGAGGGTGGAGAGACGGAGAAAAGAAGAGGGGAGAAGATGGAACAGAAGACGGATGAAATTGGGGACAGTATGGATTCAGGAATAAGAAGAGGGAGTTTTCAGGAGGAGGGGGGGAGTGGGCTGGGTGGAGGAACTGGGGACTCACAGATATTGGGGGGGGGCCTCGGGCTATGTGGGTGCCTCGGAAGGAGGTGAAGTGGAGGGGAGTGGGATGCTGACAGGGGTGGAGACGCAAGTGGATACAGGCAGCACAACAGGCACAGGAAAGGAGAGTTCGAGTTGGTTGGAAGAGATGGATTTAGAGCCAATTTCAGATTCAGAAGACATGGAAAAGATTGATAGAACAAGGGGAGGCTACAGGAAGAGGAAAGCGGCGTTGGAGGTGAAAAAGGACGGAAAAGGAAGAAGACATGACAAAAGGTAGAGGATAATGAGAAAATATTTTTTCTTTTTATTATTTATTGGAATGGTTAATATTATGTCAATCAATGCGAATGGGTTAAGAACAATGGAAAAATTTCAAAGAATAGTTAAAATGAAGAATTCGGATATTTTATGCCTTCAAGAAACACATTGGGACAATGTATGTATTTTAGAAGTAAAAAAAATATGGAGAGATTTTATTTTTGTTAACAATGGCAGGGGGAATTCTAGTGGGGTTGCTATTTTATTGAGGAAGGATGTGGTGGATAATGTGAAACATATATATAATGATAATAATGGGAGGATTTTAATTTTAGATTTTGAATATATGAGTAGGGTTTTTAGAATTATAAATATTTATGCGCCTAATACTGAAATAGAGCGCAAAGATTTATTTTTAGAAATAGGAAAATGGTGTGAGGGAAACTGTATTGTAGTTGGGGATTTTAATGTTAAAATGGATAGACTGGACATGACAAGAGGAGCTATTTTTAGAAGTGATGTATCTAGGGGGGTTTTAAAGAAGATGATGTTAGAAAAAGGAATGATTGATATATGGAGAGAGGAAAATCCAGAAAAAAGAGAATTTTCTAGAAGGCAGGTGGTTTTAGGGGATTTGAAACAAACGAGGATAGATCTGGTTTTAGTAAAAGAAGGTTTAAGGAATTTTATGAAAGATATTAAGTATGTTTTTACAACTTTTAGTGATCATGCAGGTTTAACATTTTCAGTGGGATTAGATAAGGAGAGAACAGGGGGTGGAATATGGTGTATGAATGCAGGGTATTTAGGAGATGAGGAATATGGGAAACAACTTAAATCTTTGATAGTATGTGAAATGGAGGATAAGCAGAAAGAGAATGATAAGTGTATGTGGTGGGACAAGGTTAAGGAAAAAATAAAAGTTTTTAGTATAAGATATGCAAGGAAAAAGAGAGGTAGGATGAAAAGAGAAGAAAATGAGTTGAGAGCTAAATTGGATGAAGAAATGAGGAAGTGTGACAGTGAACCTAATTATAATATAGAAAAGTTTTTGCAATTAAAAGCACAATTGAGTAAATATGAAATAGATAAGTGTAAGGGTGCAATTATAAGAAGTAAGGCAAAGTATGTTTTGGAGGGGGAGAAATGTACTTCATTTTTTCTTGGGTTAGAGAAGAATAAACAGAGGAGAACATATATTAGAGAGATCGAAAATGTAAAGGGTGAAGTTGTCAATGATTATGTAGAGGTTTTAGAAACAGTGCAGAATTTTTATAAGGATTTATTTAAGAAAGGGGAGGTGGATGAGGGGTGTGTAAAGGAGATATTGGATAGTGTGGATGTGCAAATTAATGTAGAGGATAAACAAATGTGTGATGGGAAGATAACATTGACTGAAATTAAAGATGCGATTAAGGGTTTACAAGTAAATAAGAGTCCTGGAGTAGATGGAATAATTGCAGAGTTTTATAAAATATATGCCAGTTTGTTAGCACCTATTTTATTGGAAGTTTATCAATATATGGAGGAGAATAATTGTGTTTCAGAATCTATGGTGACAGGGCTGATAACGATTTTATATAAAAATAAGGGGAGCAAATTAAAACTGGAGAATTATAGGCCAATTAGTTTATTAAATTCGGATTATAAGATTTTAGCTAAAATACTGGCAAATAGAATGAAGCAAGTTTTAAATGATATTATAGCACCTACACAGAATTATAGTGTGCCAGGGAGAGATATTGCTGACACAATTAATACAATTAGAGATGTGATAAATAAAATGAATCATGATAAGATGGGGGGAATTGTTTTAAGCATAGATTTAAATAAAGCTTTTGATAGGGTGGAACATGATTTTATGTTTAGGGTAATGGGTAAATATGGTTTTGGTAATAGAATAATAGGATGGATAAAATTATTATATAAGAAGGCAAAAAGTAGGGTGAAATGTAATGGAGTTTTAACTGATTCTTTTATTCTTGAGAGATCTGTGAGACAGGGGTGCCCTTTATCAGCATTATTGTTTGTTTTATCGGTAGAACCCTTAGCAGCATTTCTTAAAAAAGATAATCTTATAAATTGTGTACAGACTCCGCAAGGAGGTTTTAGTTTAATTCATCAATACGCAGATGATACCACTATAACAGTTCGAGATGAGGGTAGTGTAAAAAGGGTGATGGAATGTTTTAAAGTATATGGACAAGCATCGGGTGCAAAGGTTAACATGGAGAAGTCAATAGTAATGTATATTGGGAAGATTAATGAGGGGAATTTTCCTTTTAAAGTGGTTAAAGATTATTTTAAGGTGTTAGGAGTGTTTTTAGGGGTGAAGGAAATGGAAGCTAGGGATTTGACATGGAGTGGTGTAATAAATAAAGTTAGAATGGTGGTAAATATGTGGAGGGGGAGGTCTTTGAAATTAAAAGGGAAAGTAATTGTCATAAATTCATTGTTGATGTCAATTTTTATTTATGTAATGAATGTTTTAGATATGCCAGAATGGGTTTTATCTGAAATGAATAAAATTGTAGTTGATTTTTTATGGGATGGGAAGGGGGTGAAAATAGCTTTTAAAACTTTGATTGCAGGTTATGAGGAGGGGGGTTTGAAGTTGGTAGATTTAAGTGTAAGGAAAACAGCAATTAGAGTAAAAATGGTACGGAAATATTTATTTGGTGAATTGGATTATGGGTGGAAAAGGTTTTTTAAAGAGTATTTGCAGGAGGTTGGGAGGATGGGGGACAATGGTTTATTGATGAGTATGAAGAAAGAAATGTTAGGTAATATACCTTTGTTTTATAGAGAAGTGTTTGAGGCTTGGGGGCAGTTTTTACCAAATGTTTATTATGAATGTACCATTTTAGAAAATATTTTAAATCAGCCGATATTTTTAAATCCAAAGATAAAGTACAATAATATGATGTTGTTTTGTAAATATTTTATGAGGGCTGGGATGAGGCAGATAGGTGACATAGCATATGAGGTAATTCCTGGGTTTCTTCCATTTCCGGCTATATATGATAATGTGGTTGAAGTAGATGAAGAGATAAGTAAAACTACTGTGGAGAATATGTATAAGAAAATATTAGGATGTATTCCTGGGGAGTGGGTGATTTTAATAAATAAAGAGGTGGTCAAAAGATCTAGGGGTTTACCGGTTTTATATTATGAAAGTAATGGGGAGAAACATGATTTATCAGGTTTAAAAGTTAAAATGGTTTATAGAAAATGTATTTTAAAAGAGATAAAAGTTCCTGCTTCGGAAAAAGTGTGGTCTAGGGTGTTTCCAAATATGGATGTGAAATCAATATGGAAGAATGTAAATGTAAAATGTAATTTTATAGAATGTGAAGACAATGATTTTAAAATGAAACATAATAGGATTTTTACAAATGTGGTTTTGCATCAAATAAATAGGGATGTTAAAAGAGAATGTGATATTTGTGGTACGGGGGTGGAAAATTTTATGCACTTTTTTGTTGAATGTAGTAGGTTGAAAGATTTTCACGAGTTTTTAAAGGGGCTTTTAGTAAAACATTGGGGAGAAGAGATTTTTACTGGGGTGGAGTGGAGGAGGTTGTTTCTTTTTGGTTTAAATGGGAAAAGTAAAGTTTTAAATTTTAATTTGGTGAATTTTATACTGAGTCATGCTAGATATGCGATAAGATTAAGAAGGAATCTAGGTCATTATGAAGGGAAAATTGTGAGTGTGGAAGGTTTTTTAGCAGGATTTTAGAGAAAGATATAGAGATAATATATAGATACGGTGGAGGAAATTTTGAAAAATTGTTTGTGTGGGGGAGTACTTTTATTGAAATTCTGTCAAATGGAAAACTTGTATTTAATTATTAATTGGTTTTAGTGAAGGATTGTGATTTTAATTGTTTTTCATTTTTTTTTCTTCAGATTTTGAAAAAAAGGGTGAATTGTTCATCCTTATTTATTATTGACTGAATGTTGTAAATAATGATTGTTTTTCATAATAAAAGATTAAAAAAAAAAATACACCCGATCTCGTCCGATCTCGGAAGCTAAGCAGGGTCGGGCCTGGTTAGTACTTGGATGGGAGACCGCCTGGGAATACCAGGTGCTGTAAGCTTTTTGCTCCAGTAGAGGGTTCTCTTGTGTCATGCGTGGAGCAACTGCCTTTTATTTATCGCCCTAATAATATCATCTCTTTTATAGGACTAAATGCAGTTTGTTAGTGCTTCCCTGCCCTGCCCTGCCCTGTTCAAATCAAATAATGGACAGTGCGTTTCCCTCAAAATGTAGGCAGTACATTCAGCATTTGTTTTTAGGCAAGGAGACTGTCAATGTCTGTAGTCCGTTAGGGCCCTGTAAAATCCCTTCAATGTTTTGCCTGTGTGCGCCAGGAAGAGACCTTAGTTTGGTTAAGCGGTGTTGCTGTAGCGCTCGTGTGATTGCGGAGTTTGCAAAACAAATGGCCACTGGATTGATGCAAATAATCATGATATAATTCTGCCAGGCTACTTTGCAGTTAACTTTTAATTGAGAAGGTTTTGGGGGAAGCCTTTCCTTTTCTACCAGAAGAAGGTTATATCATTAGCCTCATAAGCTAACGGCTCCACAAAGTGTAGACATGCGCGCGCCCCGCACGCATGCGCACAGAAACTGGGCAGTCCTGTGCCGTTTCTGAAAGTTGCGTGGAAATAAGAATCACTGATGCATTTTGTTCATGTCTTATGATTCACTTGGGCAAATGAATGTATTTTCTAACAAGTTGAAGGGATTTAGTTGACTTCCTCCTTAGTTCAAAACATTTTTGAATAATGTTGAATTTCTGTTTGAATGTCTGGATTCCGTGATTCCGTGCCGTATTTTATAGGGCCCTAGTCCATGAAGTTGTCATAAGTGTCAACATAGGATATGCCCCCCACCCACCCCCCAAGAGTGAAATATATGGCCTGGAAATGTAAGCAAGGTTTGAGCTTTTTCAGTGTGTTGAGTCACAACGTGGACATTTCTCTGTCTCCCGATGAGTGAGCGACACATTGCCTTTATATAGTGTACCAAGAGTTTGCCCTTCGCTTACGGCCATACCAGCCTGAATGCGCATTTCCTGATTGGAGAAGTGACGACAGGTGCGAGTGTCTGAGCTGTGAGTGAGTGTTTGCTGGAGAGTGTTTGCTCGAGAGCTATTTTTGTTAATTAAGTGGTTTTTGCAATATAATTTATTATTTTCTTCAGTTGAATAGTTTAAAGTTTGGTTAGTCTTCCCCCTTGCAGTTTTTCTGCTTGGGGGAGAGTTTTTTTGGATTCATTTTTTACTATGACGGACAACATGGAAAAGACAAACGGAATGGACAAAGACAACGAAAAAGCGCAACGGAAGAAAAAGGAAGATAAAGAAGGGATGAAATATGGAAAAGAATATACGGTGGCAATTGAGTTGGAAGGAGAAGACAAAGTGACGACAATGGAACTACTAAGAGCAATTAAGGAGGTGTGTGGAGAGGTGGTGGGATGCCGAATGAAAGGAGAAAAGAAGTACGAAATTACAATGAGAAATGAAAAAGGAAAAGAACGGTTAATGGATGGATTGCGAATAAAGGACACAAAGATTCTGGCGAGAGATATTAATGTGAAGGAATTGGTGGTGTCTTTTATGAATCTCCCAGTTTACGTAGAAGATGGTGTGATACTGGGCAAGCTGAGTAGCTGGGGAGTGGCGGCCGTCTCGGAGATAAGAAGGAGAGTTTGGCCAGGAACGGAGGTGGTTGATGGGACACGTTTCTGCAAAGTCAAGTTTACAGAAAAAGTGACATCATTACCTTATTCTACAAGAATTGAGACGTTGGAAGGAGCGGAATATTTCAGAGTCATTCATGACAAACAGGTCAGAGTGTGTCGGTTGTGCATTCAACCCGGGCACATAGTGAAAGACTGCCCGGAATTTAAGTGTTTTAAGTGTGGCAATCAAGGACACTATGCAAGAGAATGTGTAGGTGGAAAGGAAAGGGCATTTTGCGAAGGATGTCGCATGAGAGCTGACGAGTGCAGCTGTGGAGAGGGTGGAAATGAGGAGGGGAGCCAGGATCTTTTTGTGGAGGCTGATGTATCACCCCGAGCAGAAGAAGACGATGGAGGAGAGGACGTGGTGGAGGGTGGAGAGACGGAGAAAAGAAGAGGGGAGAAGATGGAACAGAAGACGGATGAAATTGGGGACAGTATGGATTCAGGAATAAGAAGAGGGAGTTTTCAGGAGGAGGGGGGGAGTGGGCTGGGTGGAGGAACTGGGGACTCACAGATATTGGGGGGGGCCTCGGGCTATGTGGGTGCCTCGGAAGGAGGTGAAGTGGAGGGGAGTGGGATGCTGACAGGGGTGGAGACGCAAGTGGATACAGGCAGCACAACAGGCACAGGAAAGGAGAGTTCGAGTTGGTTGGAAGAGATGGATTTAGAGCCAATTTCAGATTCAGAAGACATGGAAAAGATTGATAGAACAAGGGGAGGCTACAGGAAGAGGAAAGCGGCGTTGGAGGTGAAAAAGGACGGAAAAGGAAGAAGACATGACAAAAGGTAGAGGATAATGAGAAAATATTTTTTCTTTTTATTATTTATTGGAATGGTTAATATTATGTCAATCAATGCGAATGGGTTAAGAACAATGGAAAAATTTCAAAGAATAGTTAAAATGAAGAATTCGGATATTTTATGCCTTCAAGAAACACATTGGGACAATGTATGTATTTTAGAAGTAAAAAAAATATGGAGAGATTTTATTTTTGTTAACAATGGCAGGGGGAATTCTAGTGGGGTTGCTATTTTATTGAGGAAGGATGTGGTGGATAATGTGAAACATATATATAATGATAATAATGGGAGGATTTTAATTTTAGATTTTGAATATATGAGTAGGGTTTTTAGAATTATAAATATTTATGCGCCTAATACTGAAATAGAGCGCAAAGATTTATTTTTAGAAATAGGAAAATGGTGTGAGGGAAACTGTATTGTAGTTGGGGATTTTAATGTTAAAATGGATAGACTGGACATGACAAGAGGAGCTATTTTTAGAAGTGATGTATCTAGGGGGGTTTTAAAGAAGATGATGTTAGAAAAAGGAATGATTGATATATGGAGAGAGGAAAATCCAGAAAAAAGAGAATTTTCTAGAAGGCAGGTGGTTTTAGGGGATTTGAAACAAACGAGGATAGATCTGGTTTTAGTAAAAGAAGGTTTAAGGAATTTTATGAAAGATATTAAGTATGTTTTTACAACTTTTAGTGATCATGCAGGTTTAACATTTTCAGTGGGATTAGATAAGGAGAGAACAGGGGGTGGAATATGGTGTATGAATGCAGGGTATTTAGGAGATGAGGAATATGGGAAACAACTTAAATCTTTGATAGTATGTGAAATGGAGGATAAGCAGAAAGAGAATGATAAGTGTATGTGGTGGGACAAGGTTAAGGAAAAAATAAAAGTTTTTAGTATAAGATATGCAAGGAAAAAGAGAGGTAGGATGAAAAGAGAAGAAAATGAGTTGAGAGCTAAATTGGATGAAGAAATGAGGAAGTGTGACAGTGAACCTAATTATAATATAGAAAAGTTTTTGCAATTAAAAGCACAATTGAGTAAATATGAAATAGATAAGTGTAAGGGTGCAATTATAAGAAGTAAGGCAAAGTATGTTTTGGAGGGGGAGAAATGTACTTCATTTTTTCTTGGGTTAGAGAAGAATAAACAGAGGAGAACATATATTAGAGAGATCGAAAATGTAAAGGGTGAAGTTGTCAATGATTATGTAGAGGTTTTAGAAACAGTGCAGAATTTTTATAAGGATTTATTTAAGAAAGGGGAGGTGGATGAGGGGTGTGTAAAGGAGATATTGGATAGTGTGGATGTGCAAATTAATGTAGAGGATAAACAAATGTGTGATGGGAAGATAACATTGACTGAAATTAAAGATGCGATTAAGGGTTTACAAGTAAATAAGAGTCCTGGAGTAGATGGAATAATTGCAGAGTTTTATAAAATATATGCCAGTTTTTTAGCACCTATTTTATTGGAAGTTTATCAATATATGGAGGAGAATAATTGTGTTTCAGAATCTATGGTGACAGGGCTGATAACGATTTTATATAAAAATAAGGGGAGCAAATTAAAACTGGAGAATTATAGGCCAATTAGTTTATTAAATTCGGATTATAAGATTTTAGCTAAAATACTGGCAAATAGAATGAAGCAAGTTTTAAATGATATTATAGCACCTACACAGAATTATAGTGTGCCAGGGAGAGATATTGCTGACACAATTAATACAATTAGAGATGTGATAAATAAAATGAATCATGATAAGATGGGGGGAATTGTTTTAAGCATAGATTTAAATAAAGCTTTTGATAGGGTGGAACATGATTTTATGTTTAGGGTAATGGGTAAATATGGTTTTGGTAATAGAATAATAGGATGGATAAAATTATTATATAAGAAGGCAAAAAGTAGGGTGAAATGTAATGGGGTTTTAACTGATTCTTTTATTCTTGAGAGATCTGTGAGACAGGGGTGCCCTTTATCAGCATTATTGTTTGTTTATCGGTAGAACCCTTAGCAGCATTTCTTAAAAAAGATAATCTTATAAATTGTGTACAGACTCCGCAAGGAGGTTTTAGTTTAATTCATCAATACGCAGATGATACCACTATAACAGTTCGAGATGAGGGTAGTGTAAAAAGGGTGATGGAATGTTTTAAAGTATATGGACAAGCATCGGGTGCAAAGGTTAACATGGAGAAGTCAATAGTAATGTATATTGGGAAGATTAATGAGGGGAATTTTCCTTTTAAAGTGGTTAAAGATTATTTTAAGGTGTTAGGAGTGTTTTTAGGGGTGAAGGAAATGGAAGCTAGGGATTTGACATGGAGTGGTGTAATAAATAAAGTTAGAATGGTGGTAAATATGTGGAGGGGGAGGTCTTTGAAATTAAAAGGGAAAGTAATTGTCATAAATTCATTGTTGATGTCAATTTTTATTTATGTAATGAATGTTTTAGATATGCCAGAATGGGTTTTATCTGAAATGAATAAAATTGTAGTTGATTTTTTATGGGATGGGAAGGGGGTGAAAATAGCTTTTAAAACTTTGATTGCAGGTTATGAGGAGGGGGGTTTGAAGTTGGTAGATTTAAGTGTAAGGAAAACAGCAATTAGAGTAAAAATGGTACGGAAATATTTATTTGGTGAATTGGATTATGGGTGGAAAAGGTTTTTTAAAGAGTATTTGCAGGAGGTTGGGAGGATGGGGGACAATGGTTTATTGATGAGTATGAAGAAAGAAATGTTAGGTAATATACCTTTGTTTTATAGAGAAGTGTTTGAGGCTTGGGGGCAGTTTTTACCAAATGTTTATTATGAATGTACCATTTTAGAAAATATTTTAAATCAGCCGATATTTTTAAATCCAAAGATAAAGTACAATAATATGATGTTGTTTTGTAAATATTTTATGAGGGCTGGGATGAGGCAGATAGGTGACATAGCATATGAGGTAATTCCTGGGTTTCTTCCATTTCCGGCTATATATGATAATGTGGTTGAAGTAGATGAAGAGATAAGTAAAACTACTGTGGAGAATATGTATAAGAAAATATTAGGATGTATTCCTGGGGAGTGGGTGATTTTAATAAATAAAGAGGTGGTCAAAAGATCTAGGGGTTTACCGGTTTTATATTATGAAAGTAATGGGGAGAAACATGATTTATCAGGTTTAAAAGTTAAAATGGTTTATAGAAAATGTATTTTAAAAGAGATAAAAGTTCCTGCTTCGGAAAAAGTGTGGTCTAGGGTGTTTCCAAATATGGATGTGAAATCAATATGGAAGAATGTAAATGTAAAATGTAATTTTATAGAATGTGAAGACAATGATTTTAAAATGAAACATAATAGGATTTTTACAAATGTGGTTTTGCATCAAATAAATAGGGATGTTAAAAGAGAATGTGATATTTGTGGTACGGGGGTGGAAAATTTTATGCACTTTTTTGTTGAATGTAGTAGGTTGAAAGATTTTCACGAGTTTTTAAAGGGGCTTTTAGTAAAACATTGGGGAGAAGAGATTTTTACTGGGGTGGAGTGGAGGAGGTTGTTTCTTTTTGGTTTAAATGGGAAAAGTAAAGTTTTAAATTTTAATTTGGTGAATTTTATACTGAGTCATGCTAGATATGCGATAAGATTAAGAAGGAATCTAGGTCATTATGAAGGGAAAATTGTGAGTGTGGAAGGTTTTTTTAGCAGGATTTTAGAGAAAGATATAGAGATAATATATAGATACGGTGGAGGAAATTTTGAAAAATTGTTTGTGTGGGGGAGTACTTTTATTGAAATTCTGTCAAATGGAAAACTTGTATTTAATTATTAATTGGTTTTAGTGAAGGATTGTGATTTTAATTGTTTTTCATTTTTTTTTCTTCAGATTTTGAAAAAAGGGTGAATTGTTCATCCTTATTTATTATTGACTGAATGTTGTAAATAATGATTGTTTTTCATAATAAAAGATAAAAAAAAAAAAATACGCCCGATCTCGTCCGATCTCGGAAGCTAAGCAGGGTCGGGCCTGGTTAGTACTTGGATGGGAGACCGCCTGGGAATACCAGGTGCTGTAAGCTTTTTGCTCCAGTAGAGGGTTCTCTTGTGTCATGCGTGGAGCAACTGCCTTTTATTTATCGCCCTAATAATATCATCTCTTTTATAGGACTAAATGCAGTTTGTTAGTGCTTCCCTGCCCTGCCCTGCCCTGTTCAAATCAAATAATGGACAGTGCGTTTCCCTCAAAATGTAGGCAGTACATTCAGCATTTGTTTTTAGGCAAGGAGACTGTCAATGTCTGTAGTCCGTTAGGGCCCTGTAAAATCCCTTCAATGTTTTGCCTGTGTGCGCCAGGAAGAGACCTTAGTTTGGTTAAGCGGTGTTGCTGTAGCGCTCGTGTGATTGCGGAGTTTGCAAAACAAATGGCCACTGGATTGATGCAAATAATCATGATATAATTCTGCCAGGCTACTTTGCAGTTAACTTTTAATTGAGAAGGTTTTGGGGGAAGCCTTTCCTTTTCTACCAGAAGAAGGTTATATCATTAGCCTCATAAGCTAACGGCTCCACAAAGTGTAGACATGCGCGCGCCCCGCACGCATGCGCACAGAAACTGGGCAGTCCTGTGCCGTTTCTGAAAGTTGCGTGGAAATACGAATCACTGATGCATTTTGTTCATGTCTTATGATTCACTTGGGCAAATGAATGTATTTTCTAACAAGTTGAAGGGATTTAGTTGACTTCCTCCTTAGTTCAAAACATTTTTGAATAATGTTGAATTTCTGTTTGAATGTCTGGATTCCGTGATTCCGTGCCGTATTTTATAGGGCCCTAGTCCATGAAGTTGTCATAAGTGTCAACATAGGATATGCCCCCCACCCACCCCCCAAGAGTGAAATATATGGCCTGGAAATGTAAGCAAGGTTTGAGCTTTTTCAGTGTGTTGAGTCACAACGTGGACATTTCTCTGTCTCCCGATGAGTGAGCGACACATTGCCTTTATATAGTGTACCAAGAGTTTGCCCTTCGCTTACGGCCATACCAGCCTGAATGCGCATTTCCTGATTGGAGAAGTGACGACAGGTGCGAGTGTCTGAGCTGTGAGTGAGTGTTTGCTGGAGAGTGTTTGCTCGAGAGCTATTTTTGTTAATTAAGTGGTTTTTGCAATATAATTTATTATTTTCTTCAGTTGAATAGTTTAAAGTTTGGTTAGTCTTCCCCCTTGCAGTTTTTCTGCTTGGGGGAGAGTTTTTTTGGATTCATTTTTTACTATGACGGACAACATGGAAAAGACAAACGGAATGGACAAAGACAACGAAAAAGCGCAACGGAAGAAAAAGGAAGATAAAGAAGGGATGAAATATGGAAAAGAATATACGGTGGCAATTGAGTTGGAAGGAGAAGACAAAGTGACGACAATGGAACTACTAAGAGCAATTAAGGAGGTGTGTGGAGAGGTGGTGGGATGCCGAATGAAAGGAGAAAAGAAGTACGAAATTACAATGAGAAATGAAAAAGGAAAAGAACGGTTAATGGATGGATTGCGAATAAAGGACACAAAGATTCTGGCGAGAGATATTAATGTGAAGGAATTGGTGGTGTCTTTTATGAATCTCCCAGTTTACGTAGAAGATGGTGTGATACTGGGCAAGCTGAGTAGCTGGGGAGTGGCGGCCGTCTCGGAGATAAGAAGGAGAGTTTGGCCAGGAACGGAGGTGGTTGATGGGACACGTTTCTGCAAAGTCAAGTTTACAGAAAAAGTGACATCATTACCTTATTCTACAAGAATTGAGACGTTGGAAGGAGCGGAATATTTCAGAGTCATTCATGACAAACAGGTCAGAGTGTGTCGGTTGTGCATTCAACCCGGGCACATAGTGAAAGACTGCCCGGAATTTAAGTGTTTTAAGTGTGGCAATCAAGGACACTATGCAAGAGAATGTGTAGGTGGAAAGGAAAGGGCATTTTGCGAAGGATGTCGCATGAGAGCTGACGAGTGCAGCTGTGGAGAGGGTGGAAATGAGGAGGGGAGCCAGGATCTTTTTGTGGAGGCTGATGTATCACCCCGAGCAGAAGAAGACGATGGAGGAGAGGACGTGGTGGAGGGTGGAGAGACGGAGAAAAGAAGAGGGGAGAAGATGGAACAGAAGACGGATGAAATTGGGGACAGTATGGATTCAGGAATAAGAAGAGGGAGTTTTCAGGAGGAGGGGGGGAGTGGGCTGGGTGGAGGAACTGGGGACTCACAGATATTGGGGGGGGCCTCGGGCTATGTGGGTGCCTCGGAAGGAGGTGAAGTGGAGGGGAGTGGGATGCTGACAGGGGTGGAGACGCAAGTGGATACAGGCAGCACAACAGGCACAGGAAAGGAGAGTTCGAGTTGGTTGGAAGAGATGGATTTAGAGCCAATTTCAGATTCAGAAGACATGGAAAAGATTGATAGAACAAGGGGAGGCTACAGGAAGAGGAAAGCGGCGTTGGAGGTGAAAAAGGACGGAAAAGGAAGAAGACATGACAAAAGGTAGAGGATAATGAGAAAATATTTTTTCTTTTTATTATTTATTGGAATGGTTAATATTATGTCAATCAATGCGAATGGGTTAAGAACAATGGAAAAATTTCAAAGAATAGTTAAAATGAAGAATTCGGATATTTTATGCCTTCAAGAAACACATTGGGACAATGTATGTATTTTAGAAGTAAAAAAAATATGGAGAGATTTTATTTTTGTTAACAATGGCAGGGGGAATTCTAGTGGGGTTGCTATTTTATTGAGGAAGGATGTGGTGGATAATGTGAAACATATATATAATGATAATAATGGGAGGATTTTAATTTTAGATTTTGAATATATGAGTAGGGTTTTTAGAATTATAAATATTTATGCGCCTAATACTGAAATAGAGCGCAAAGATTTATTTTTAGAAATAGGAAAATGGTGTGAGGGAAACTGTATTGTAGTTGGGGATTTTAATGTTAAAATGGATAGACTGGACATGACAAGAGGAGCTATTTTTAGAAGTGATGTATCTAGGGGGGTTTTAAAGAAGATGATGTTAGAAAAAGGAATGATTGATATATGGAGAGAGGAAAATCCAGAAAAAAGAGAATTTTCTAGAAGGCAGGTGGTTTTAGGGGATTTGAAACAAACGAGGATAGATCTGGTTTTAGTAAAAGAAGGTTTAAGGAATTTTATGAAAGATATTAAGTATGTTTTTACAACTTTTAGTGATCATGCAGGTTTAACATTTTCAGTGGGATTAGATAAGGAGAGAACAGGGGGTGGAATATGGTGTATGAATGCAGGGTATTTAGGAGATGAGGAATATGGGAAACAACTTAAATCTTTGATAGTATGTGAAATGGAGGATAAGCAGAAAGAGAATGATAAGTGTATGTGGTGGGACAAGGTTAAGGAAAAAATAAAAGTTTTTAGTATAAGATATGCAAGGAAAAAGAGAGGTAGGATGAAAAGAGAAGAAAATGAGTTGAGAGCTAAATTGGATGAAGAAATGAGGAAGTGTGACAGTGAACCTAATTATAATATAGAAAAGTTTTTGCAATTAAAAGCACAATTGAGTAAATATGAAATAGATAAGTGTAAGGGTGCAATTATAAGAAGTAAGGCAAAGTATGTTTTGGAGGGGGAGAAATGTACTTCATTTTTTCTTGGGTTAGAGAAGAATAAACAGAGGAGAACATATATTAGAGAGATCGAAAATGTAAAGGGTGAAGTTGTCAATGATTATGTAGAGGTTTTAGAAACAGTGCAGAATTTTTATAAGGATTTATTTAAGAAAGGGGAGGTGGATGAGGGGTGTGTAAAGGAGATATTGGATAGTGTGGATGTGCAAATTAATGTAGAGGATAAACAAATGTGTGATGGGAAGATAACATTGACTGAAATTAAAGATGCGATTAAGGGTTTACAAGTAAATAAGAGTCCTGGAGTAGATGGAATAATTGCAGAGTTTTATAAAATATATGCCAGTTTTTTAGCACCTATTTTATTGGAAGTTTATCAATATATGGAGGAGAATAATTGTGTTTCAGAATCTATGGTGACAGGGCTGATAACGATTTTATATAAAAATAAGGGGAGCAAATTAAAACTGGAGAATTATAGGCCAATTAGTTTATTAAATTCGGATTATAAGATTTTAGCTAAAATACTGGCAAATAGAATGAAGCAAGTTTTAAATGATATTATAGCACCTACACAGAATTATAGTGTGCCAGGGAGAGATATTGCTGACACAATTAATACAATTAGAGATGTGATAAATAAAATGAATCATGATAAGATGGGGGGAATTGTTTTAAGCATAGATTTAAATAAAGCTTTTGATAGGGTGGAACATGATTTTATGTTTAGGGTAATGGGTAAATATGGTTTTGGTAATAGAATAATAGGATGGATAAAATTATTATATAAGAAGGCAAAAAGTAGGGTGAAATGTAATGGGTTTTAACTGATTCTTTTATTCTTGAGAGATCTGTGAGACAGGGGTGCCCTTTATCAGCATTATTGTTTGTTTTATCGGTAGAACCCTTAGCAGCATTTCTTAAAAAGATAATCTTATAAATTGTGTACAGACTCCGCAAGGAGGTTTTAGTTTAATTCATCAATACGCAGATGATACCACTATAACAGTTCGAGATGAGGGTAGTGTAAAAAGGGTGATGGAATGTTTTAAAGTATATGGACAAGCATCGGGTGCAAAGGTTAACATGGAGAAGTCAATAGTAATGTATATTGGGAAGATTAATGAGGGGAATTTTCCTTTTAAAGTGGTTAAAGATTATTTTAAGGTGTTAGGAGTGTTTTTAGGGGTGAAGGAAATGGAAGCTAGGGATTTGACATGGAGTGGTGTAATAAATAAAGTTAGAATGGTGGTAAATATGTGGAGGGGGAGGTCTTTGAAATTAAAAGGGAAAGTAATTGTCATAAATTCATTGTTGATGTCAATTTTTATTTATGTAATGAATGTTTTAGATATGCCAGAATGGGTTTTATCTGAAATGAATAAAATTGTAGTTGATTTTTTATGGGATGGGAAGGGGGTGAAAATAGCTTTTAAAACTTTGATTGCAGGTTATGAGGAGGGGGGTTTGAAGTTGGTAGATTTAAGTGTAAGGAAAACAGCAATTAGAGTAAAAATGGTACGGAAATATTTATTTGGTGAATTGGATTATGGGTGGAAAAGGTTTTTTAAAGAGTATTTGCAGGAGGTTGGGAGGATGGGGGACAATGGTTTATTGATGAGTATGAAGAAAGAAATGTTAGGTAATATACCTTTGTTTTATAGAGAAGTGTTTGAGGCTTGGGGGCAGTTTTTACCAAATGTTTATTATGAATGTACCATTTTAGAAAATATTTTAAATCAGCCGATATTTTTAAATCCAAAGATAAAGTACAATAATATGATGTTGTTTTGTAAATATTTTATGAGGGCTGGGATGAGGCAGATAGGTGACATAGCATATGAGGTAATTCCTGGGTTTCTTCCATTTCCGGCTATATATGATAATGTGGTTGAAGTAGATGAAGAGATAAGTAAAACTACTGTGGAGAATATGTATAAGAAAATATTAGGATGTATTCCTGGGGAGTGGGTGATTTTAATAAATAAAGAGGTGGTCAAAAGATCTAGGGGTTTACCGGTTTTATATTATGAAAGTAATGGGGAGAAACATGATTTATCAGGTTTAAAAGTTAAAATGGTTTATAGAAAATGTATTTTAAAAGAGATAAAAGTTCCTGCTTCGGAAAAAGTGTGGTCTAGGGTGTTTCCAAATATGGATGTGAAATCAATATGGAAGAATGTAAATGTAAAATGTAATTTTATAGAATGTGAAGACAATGATTTTAAAATGAAACATAATAGGATTTTTACAAATGTGGTTTTGCATCAAATAAATAGGGATGTTAAAAGAGAATGTGATATTTGTGGTACGGGGGTGGAAAATTTTATGCACTTTTTTGTTGAATGTAGTAGGTTGAAAGATTTTCACGAGTTTTTAAAGGGGCTTTTAGTAAAACATTGGGGAGAAGAGATTTTTACTGGGGTGGAGTGGAGGAGGTTGTTTCTTTTTGGTTTAAATGGGAAAAGTAAAGTTTTAAATTTTAATTTGGTGAATTTTATACTGAGTCATGCTAGATATGCGATAAGATTAAGAAGGAATCTAGGTCATTATGAAGGGAAAATTGTGAGTGTGGAAGGTTTTTTTAGCAGGATTTTAGAGAAAGATATAGAGATAATATATAGATACGGTGGAGGAAATTTTGAAAAATTGTTTGTGTGGGGGAGTACTTTTATTGAAATTCTGTCAAATGGAAAACTTGTATTTAATTATTAATTGGTTTTAGTGAAGGATTGTGATTTTAATTGTTTTTCATTTTTTTTTCTTCAGATTTTGAAAAAAGGGTGAATTGTTCATCCTTATTTATTATTGACTGAATGTTGTAAATAATGATTGTTTTTCATAATAAAAGATAAAAAAAAAAAAATACGCCCGATCTCGTCCGATCTCGGAAGCTAAGCAGGGTCGGGCCTGGTTAGTACTTGGATGGGAGACCGCCTGGGAATACCAGGTGCTGTAAGCTTTTTGCTCCAGTAGAGGGTTCTCTTGTGTCATGCGTGGAGCAACTGCCTTTTATTTATCGCCCTAATAATATCATCTCTTTTATAGGACTAAATGCAGTTTGTTAGTGCTTCCCTGCCCTGCCCTGCCCTGTTCAAATCAAATAATGGGACAGTGCGTTTCCCTCAAAATGTAGGCAGTACATTCAGCATTTGTTTTTAGGCAAGGAGACTGTCAATGTCTGTAGTCCGTTAGGGCCCTGTAAAATCCCTTCAATGTTTTGCCTGTGTGCGCCAGGAAGAGACCTTAGTTTGGTTAAGCGGTGTTGCTGTAGCGCTCGTGTGATTGCGGAGTTTGCAAAACAAATGGCCACTGGATTGATGCAAATAATCATGATATAATTCTGCCAGGCTACTTTGCAGTTAACTTTTAATTGAGAAGGTTTTGGGGGAAGCCTTTCCTTTTCTACCAGAAGAAGGTTATATCATTAGCCTCATAAGCTAACGGCTCCACAAAGTGTAGACATGCGCGCGCCCCGCACGCATGCGCACAGAAACTGGGCAGTCCTGTGCCGTTTCTGAAAGTTGCGTGGAAATAAGAATCACTGATGCATTTTGTTCATGTCTTATGATTCACTTGGGCAAATGAATGTATTTTCTAACAAGTTGAAGGGATTTAGTTGACTTCCTCCTTAGTTCAAAACATTTTTGAATAATGTTGAATTTCTGTTTGAATGTCTGGATTCCGTGATTCCGTGCCGTATTTTATAGGGCCCTAGTCCATGAAGTTGTCATAAGTGTCAACATAGGATATGCCCCCCACCCACCCCCCAAGAGTGAAATATATGGCCTGGAAATGTAAGCAAGGTTTGAGCTTTTTCAGTGTGTTGAGTCACAACGTGGACATTTCTCTGTCTCCCGATGAGTGAGCGACACATTGCCTTTATATAGTGTACCAAGAGTTTGCCCTTCGCTTACGGCCATACCAGCCTGAATGCGCATTTCCTGATTGGAGAAGTGACGACAGGTGCGAGTGTCTGAGCTGTGAGTGAGTGTTTGCTGGAGAGTGTTTGCTCGAGAGCTATTTTTGTTAATTAAGTGGTTTTTGCAATATAATTTATTATTTTCTTCAGTTGAATAGTTTAAAGTTTGGTTAGTCTTCCCCCTTGCAGTTTTTCTGCTTGGGGGAGAGTTTTTTTTGGATTCATTTTTTACTATGACGGACAACATGGAAAAGACAAACGGAATGGACAAAGACAACGAAAAAGCGCAACGGAAGAAAAAGGAAGATAAAGAAGGGATGAAATATGGAAAAGAATATACGGTGGCAATTGAGTTGGAAGGAGAAGACAAAGTGACGACAATGGAACTACTAAGAGCAATTAAGGAGGTGTGTGGAGAGGTGGTGGGATGCCGAATGAAAGGAGAAAAGAAGTACGAAATTACAATGAGAAATGAAAAAGGAAAAGAACGGTTAATGGATGGATTGCGAATAAAGGACACAAAGATTCTGGCGAGAGATATTAATGTGAAGGAATTGGTGGTGTCTTTTATGAATCTCCCAGTTTACGTAGAAGATGGTGTGATACTGGGCAAGCTGAGTAGCTGGGGAGTGGCGGCCGTCTCGGAGATAAGAAGGAGAGTTTGGCCAGGAACGGAGGTGGTTGATGGGACACGTTTCTGCAAAGTCAAGTTTACAGAAAAAGTGACATCATTACCTTATTCTACAAGAATTGAGACGTTGGAAGGAGCGGAATATTTCAGAGTCATTCATGACAAACAGGTCAGAGTGTGTCGGTTGTGCATTCAACCCGGGCACATAGTGAAAGACTGCCCGGAATTTAAGTGTTTTAAGTGTGGCAATCAAGGACACTATGCAAGAGAATGTGTAGGTGGAAAGGAAAGGGCATTTTGCGAAGGATGTCGCATGAGAGCTGACGAGTGCAGCTGTGGAGAGGGTGGAAATGAGGAGGGGAGCCAGGATCTTTTTGTGGAGGCTGATGTATCACCCCGAGCAGAAGAAGACGATGGAGGAGAGGACGTGGTGGAGGGTGGAGAGACGGAGAAAAGAAGAGGGGAGAAGATGGAACAGAAGACGGATGAAATTGGGGACAGTATGGATTCAGGAATAAGAAGAGGGAGTTTTCAGGAGGAGGGGGGGAGTGGGCTGGGTGGAGGAACTGGGGACTCACAGATATTGGGGGGGGCCTCGGGCTATGTGGGTGCCTCGGAAGGAGGTGAAGTGGAGGGGAGTGGGATGCTGACAGGGGTGGAGACGCAAGTGGATACAGGCAGCACAACAGGCACAGGAAAGGAGAGTTCGAGTTGGTTGGAAGAGATGGATTTAGAGCCAATTTCAGATTCAGAAGACATGGAAAAGATTGATAGAACAAGGGGAGGCTACAGGAAGAGGAAAGCGGCGTTGGAGGTGAAAAAGGACGGAAAAGGAAGAAGACATGACAAAAGGTAGAGGATAATGAGAAAATATTTTTTCTTTTTATTATTTATTGGAATGGTTAATATTATGTCAATCAATGCGAATGGGTTAAGAACAATGGAAAAATTTCAAAGAATAGTTAAAATGAAGAATTCGGATATTTTATGCCTTCAAGAAACACATTGGGACAATGTATGTATTTTAGAAGTAAAAAAAATATGGAGAGATTTTATTTTTGTTAACAATGGCAGGGGGAATTCTAGTGGGGTTGCTATTTTATTGAGGAAGGATGTGGTGGATAATGTGAAACATATATATAATGATAATAATGGGAGGATTTTAATTTTAGATTTTGAATATATGAGTAGGGTTTTTAGAATTATAAATATTTATGCGCCTAATACTGAAATAGAGCGCAAAGATTTATTTTTAGAAATAGGAAAATGGTGTGAGGGAAACTGTATTGTAGTTGGGGATTTTAATGTTAAAATGGATAGACTGGACATGACAAGAGGAGCTATTTTTAGAAGTGATGTATCTAGGGGGGTTTTAAAGAAGATGATGTTAGAAAAAGGAATGATTGATATATGGAGAGAGGAAAATCCAGAAAAAAGAGAATTTTCTAGAAGGCAGGTGGTTTTAGGGGATTTGAAACAAACGAGGATAGATCTGGTTTTAGTAAAAGAAGGTTTAAGGAATTTTATGAAAGATATTAAGTATGTTTTTACAACTTTTAGTGATCATGCAGGTTTAACATTTTCAGTGGGATTAGATAAGGAGAGAACAGGGGGTGGAATATGGTGTATGAATGCAGGGTATTTAGGAGATGAGGAATATGGGAAACAACTTAAATCTTTGATAGTATGTGAAATGGAGGATAAGCAGAAAGAGAATGATAAGTGTATGTGGTGGGACAAGGTTAAGGAAAAAATAAAAGTTTTTAGTATAAGATATGCAAGGAAAAAGAGAGGTAGGATGAAAAGAGAAGAAAATGAGTTGAGAGCTAAATTGGATGAAGAAATGAGGAAGTGTGACAGTGAACCTAATTATAATATAGAAAAGTTTTTGCAATTAAAAGCACAATTGAGTAAATATGAAATAGATAAGTGTAAGGGTGCAATTATAAGAAGTAAGGCAAAGTATGTTTTGGAGGGGGAGAAATGTACTTCATTTTTTCTTGGGTTAGAGAAGAATAAACAGAGGAGAACATATATTAGAGAGATCGAAAATGTAAAGGGTGAAGTTGTCAATGATTATGTAGAGGTTTTAGAAACAGTGCAGAATTTTTATAAGGATTTATTTAAGAAAGGGGAGGTGGATGAGGGGTGTGTAAAGGAGATATTGGATAGTGTGGATGTGCAAATTAATGTAGAGGATAAACAAATGTGTGATGGGAAGATAACATTGACTGAAATTAAAGATGCGATTAAGGGTTTACAAGTAAATAAGAGTCCTGGAGTAGATGGAATAATTGCAGAGTTTTATAAAATATATGCCAGTTTTTTAGCACCTATTTTATTGGAAGTTTATCAATATATGGAGGAGAATAATTGTGTTTCAGAATCTATGGTGACAGGGCTGATAACGATTTTATATAAAAATAAGGGGAGCAAATTAAAACTGGAGAATTATAGGCCAATTAGTTTATTAAATTCGGATTATAAGATTTTAGCTAAAATACTGGCAAATAGAATGAAGCAAGTTTTAAATGATATTATAGCACCTACACAGAATTATAGTGTGCCAGGGAGAGATATTGCTGACACAATTAATACAATTAGAGATGTGATAAATAAAATGAATCATGATAAGATGGGGGGAATTGTTTTAAGCATAGATTTAAATAAAGCTTTTGATAGGGTGGAACATGATTTTATGTTTAGGGTAATGGGTAAATATGGTTTTGGTAATAGAATAATAGGATGGATAAAATTATTATATAAGAAGGCAAAAAGTAGGGTGAAATGTAATGGGGTTTTAACTGATTCTTTTATTCTTGAGAGATCTGTGAGACAGGGGTGCCCTTTATCAGCATTATTGTTTGTTTTATCGGTAGAACCCTTAGCAGCATTTCTTAAAAAAGATAATCTTATAAATTGTGTACAGACTCCGCAAGGAGGTTTTAGTTTAATTCATCAATACGCAGATGATACCACTATAACAGTTCGAGATGAGGGTAGTGTAAAAAGGGTGATGGAATGTTTTAAAGTATATGGACAAGCATCGGGTGCAAAGGTTAACATGGAGAAGTCAATAGTAATGTATATTGGGAAGATTAATGAGGGGAATTTTCCTTTTAAAGTGGTTAAAGATTATTTTAAGGTGTTAGGAGTGTTTTTAGGGGTGAAGGAAATGGAAGCTAGGGATTTGACATGGAGTGGTGTAATAAATAAAGTTAGAATGGTGGTAAATATGTGGAGGGGGAGGTCTTTGAAATTAAAAGGGAAAGTAATTGTCATAAATTCATTGTTGATGTCAATTTTTATTTATGTAATGAATGTTTTAGATATGCCAGAATGGGTTTTATCTGAAATGAATAAAATTGTAGTTGATTTTTTATGGGATGGGAAGGGGGTGAAAATAGCTTTTAAAACTTTGATTGCAGGTTATGAGGAGGGGGGTTTGAAGTTGGTAGATTTAAGTGTAAGGAAAACAGCAATTAGAGTAAAAATGGTACGGAAATATTTATTTGGTGAATTGGATTATGGGTGGAAAAGGTTTTTTAAAGAGTATTTGCAGGAGGTTGGGAGGATGGGGGACAATGGTTTATTGATGAGTATGAAGAAAGAAATGTTAGGTAATATACCTTTGTTTTATAGAGAAGTGTTTGAGGCTTGGGGGCAGTTTTTACCAAATGTTTATTATGAATGTACCATTTTAGAAAATATTTTAAATCAGCCGATATTTTTAAATCCAAAGATAAAGTACAATAATATGATGTTGTTTTGTAAATATTTTATGAGGGCTGGGATGAGGCAGATAGGTGACATAGCATATGAGGTAATTCCTGGGTTTCTTCCATTTCCGGCTATATATGATAATGTGGTTGAAGTAGATGAAGAGATAAGTAAAACTACTGTGGAGAATATGTATAAGAAAATATTAGGATGTATTCCTGGGGAGTGGGTGATTTTAATAAATAAAGAGGTGGTCAAAAGATCTAGGGGTTTACCGGTTTTATATTATGAAAGTAATGGGGAGAAACATGATTTATCAGGTTTAAAAGTTAAAATGGTTTATAGAAAATGTATTTTAAAAGAGATAAAAGTTCCTGCTTCGGAAAAAGTGTGGTCTAGGGTGTTTCCAAATATGGATGTGAAATCAATATGGAAGAATGTAAATGTAAAATGTAATTTTATAGAATGTGAAGACAATGATTTTAAAATGAAACATAATAGGATTTTTACAAATGTGGTTTTGCATCAAATAAATAGGGATGTTAAAAGAGAATGTGATATTTGTGGTACGGGGGTGGAAAATTTTATGCACTTTTTTGTTGAATGTAGTAGGTTGAAAGATTTTCACGAGTTTTTAAAGGGGCTTTTAGTAAAACATTGGGGAGAAGAGATTTTTACTGGGGTGGAGTGGAGGAGGTTGTTTCTTTTTGGTTTAAATGGGAAAAGTAAAGTTTTAAATTTTAATTTGGTGAATTTTATACTGAGTCATGCTAGATATGCGATAAGATTAAGAAGGAATCTAGGTCATTATGAAGGGAAAATTGTGAGTGTGGAAGGTTTTTTTAGCAGGATTTTAGAGAAAGATATAGAGATAATATATAGATACGGTGGAGGAAATTTTGAAAAATTGTTTGTGTGGGGGAGTACTTTTATTGAAATTCTGTCAAATGGAAAACTTGTATTTAATTATTAATTGGTTTTAGTGAAGGATTGTGATTTTAATTGTTTTTCATTTTTTTTTCTTCAGATTTTGAAAAAAGGGTGAATTGTTCATCCTTATTTATTATTGACTGAATGTTGTAAATAATGATTGTTTTTCATAATAAAAGATAAAAAAAAAAAAATACGCCCGATCTCGTCCGATCTCGGAAGCTAAGCAGGGTCGGGCCTGGTTAGTACTTGGATGGGAGACCGCCTGGGAATACCAGGTGCTGTAAGCTTTTTGCTCCAGTAGAGGGTTCTCTTGTGTCATGCGTGGAGCAACTGCCTTTTATTTATCGCCCTAATAATATCATCTCTTTTATAGGACTAAATGCAGTTTGTTAGTGCTTCCCTGCCCTGCCCTGCCCTGTTCAAATCAAATAATGGGACAGTGCGTTTCCCTCAAAATGTAGGCAGTACATTCAGCATTTGTTTTTAGGCAAGGAGACTGTCAATGTCTGTAGTCCGTTAGGGCCCTGTAAAATCCCTTCAATGTTTTGCCTGTGTGCGCCAGGAAGAGACCTTAGTTTGGTTAAGCGGTGTTGCTGTAGCGCTCGTGTGATTGCGGAGTTTGCAAAACAAATGGCCACTGGATTGATGCAAATAATCATGATATAATTCTGCCAGGCTACTTTGCAGTTAACTTTTAATTGAGAAGGTTTTGGGGGAAGCCTTTCCTTTTCTACCAGAAGAAGGTTATATCATTAGCCTCATAAGCTAACGGCTCCACAAAGTGTAGACATGCGCGCGCCCCGCACGCATGCGCACAGAAACTGGGCAGTCCTGTGCCGTTTCTGAAAGTTGCGTGGAAATACGAATCACTGATGCATTTTGTTCATGTCTTATGATTCACTTGGGCAAATGAATGTATTTTCTAACAAGTTGAAGGGATTTAGTTGACTTCCTCCTTAGTTCAAAACATTTTTGAATAATGTTGAATTTCTGTTTGAATGTCTGGATTCCGTGATTCCGTGCCGTATTTTATAGGGCCCTAGTCCATGAAGTTGTCATAAGTGTCAACATAGGATATGCCCCCCACCCACCCCCCAAGAGTGAAATATATGGCCTGGAAATGTAAGCAAGGTTTGAGCTTTTTCAGTGTGTTGAGTCACAACGTGGACATTTCTCTGTCTCCCGATGAGTGAGCGACACATTGCCTTTATATAGTGTACCAAGAGTTTGCCCTTCGCTTACGGCCATACCAGCCTGAATGCGCATTTCCTGATTGGAGAAGTGACGACAGGTGCGAGTGTCTGAGCTGTGAGTGAGTGTTTGCTGGAGAGTGTTTGCTCGAGAGCTATTTTTGTTAATTAAGTGGTTTTTGCAATATAATTTATTATTTTCTTCAGTTGAATAGTTTAAAGTTTGGTTAGTCTTCCCCCTTGCAGTTTTTCTGCTTGGGGGAGAGTTTTTTTTGGATTCATTTTTTACTATGACGGACAACATGGAAAAGACAAACGGAATGGACAAAGACAACGAAAAAGCGCAACGGAAGAAAAAGGAAGATAAAGAAGGGATGAAATATGGAAAAGAATATACGGTGGCAATTGAGTTGGAAGGAGAAGACAAAGTGACGACAATGGAACTACTAAGAGCAATTAAGGAGGTGTGTGGAGAGGTGGTGGGATGCCGAATGAAAGGAGAAAAGAAGTACGAAATTACAATGAGAAATGAAAAAGGAAAAGAACGGTTAATGGATGGATTGCGAATAAAGGACACAAAGATTCTGGCGAGAGATATTAATGTGAAGGAATTGGTGGTGTCTTTTATGAATCTCCCAGTTTACGTAGAAGATGGTGTGATACTGGGCAAGCTGAGTAGCTGGGGAGTGGCGGCCGTCTCGGAGATAAGAAGGAGAGTTTGGCCAGGAACGGAGGTGGTTGATGGGACACGTTTCTGCAAAGTCAAGTTTACAGAAAAAGTGACATCATTACCTTATTCTACAAGAATTGAGACGTTGGAAGGAGCGGAATATTTCAGAGTCATTCATGACAAACAGGTCAGAGTGTGTCGGTTGTGCATTCAACCCGGGCACATAGTGAAAGACTGCCCGGAATTTAAGTGTTTTAAGTGTGGCAATCAAGGACACTATGCAAGAGAATGTGTAGGTGGAAAGGAAAGGGCATTTTGCGAAGGATGTCGCATGAGAGCTGACGAGTGCAGCTGTGGAGAGGGTGGAAATGAGGAGGGGAGCCAGGATCTTTTTGTGGAGGCTGATGTATCACCCCGAGCAGAAGAAGACGATGGAGGAGAGGACGTGGTGGAGGGTGGAGAGACGGAGAAAAGAAGAGGGGAGAAGATGGAACAGAAGACGGATGAAATTGGGGACAGTATGGATTCAGGAATAAGAAGAGGGAGTTTTCAGGAGGAGGGGGGGAGTGGGCTGGGTGGAGGAACTGGGGACTCACAGATATTGGGGGGGGCCTCGGGCTATGTGGGTGCCTCGGAAGGAGGTGAAGTGGAGGGGAGTGGGATGCTGACAGGGGTGGAGACGCAAGTGGATACAGGCAGCACAACAGGCACAGGAAAGGAGAGTTCGAGTTGGTTGGAAGAGATGGATTTAGAGCCAATTTCAGATTCAGAAGACATGGAAAAGATTGATAGAACAAGGGGAGGCTACAGGAAGAGGAAAGCGGCGTTGGAGGTGAAAAAGGACGGAAAAGGAAGAAGACATGACAAAAGGTAGAGGATAATGAGAAAATATTTTTTCTTTTTATTATTTATTGGAATGGTTAATATTATGTCAATCAATGCGAATGGGTTAAGAACAATGGAAAAATTTCAAAGAATAGTTAAAATGAAGAATTCGGATATTTTATGCCTTCAAGAAACACATTGGGACAATGTATGTATTTTAGAAGTAAAAAAAATATGGAGAGATTTTATTTTTGTTAACAATGGCAGGGGGAATTCTAGTGGGGTTGCTATTTTATTGAGGAAGGATGTGGTGGATAATGTGAAACATATATATAATGATAATAATGGGAGGATTTTAATTTTAGATTTTGAATATATGAGTAGGGTTTTTAGAATTATAAATATTTATGCGCCTAATACTGAAATAGAGCGCAAAGATTTATTTTTAGAAATAGGAAAATGGTGTGAGGGAAACTGTATTGTAGTTGGGGATTTTAATGTTAAAATGGATAGACTGGACATGACAAGAGGAGCTATTTTTAGAAGTGATGTATCTAGGGGGGTTTTAAAGAAGATGATGTTAGAAAAAGGAATGATTGATATATGGAGAGAGGAAAATCCAGAAAAAAGAGAATTTTCTAGAAGGCAGGTGGTTTTAGGGGATTTGAAACAAACGAGGATAGATCTGGTTTTAGTAAAAGAAGGTTTAAGGAATTTTATGAAAGATATTAAGTATGTTTTTACAACTTTTAGTGATCATGCAGGTTTAACATTTTCAGTGGGATTAGATAAGGAGAGAACAGGGGGTGGAATATGGTGTATGAATGCAGGGTATTTAGGAGATGAGGAATATGGGAAACAACTTAAATCTTTGATAGTATGTGAAATGGAGGATAAGCAGAAAGAGAATGATAAGTGTATGTGGTGGGACAAGGTTAAGGAAAAAATAAAAGTTTTTAGTATAAGATATGCAAGGAAAAAGAGAGGTAGGATGAAAAGAGAAGAAAATGAGTTGAGAGCTAAATTGGATGAAGAAATGAGGAAGTGTGACAGTGAACCTAATTATAATATAGAAAAGTTTTTGCAATTAAAAGCACAATTGAGTAAATATGAAATAGATAAGTGTAAGGGTGCAATTATAAGAAGTAAGGCAAAGTATGTTTTGGAGGGGGAGAAATGTACTTCATTTTTTCTTGGGTTAGAGAAGAATAAACAGAGGAGAACATATATTAGAGAGATCGAAAATGTAAAGGGTGAAGTTGTCAATGATTATGTAGAGGTTTTAGAAACAGTGCAGAATTTTTATAAGGATTTATTTAAGAAAGGGGAGGTGGATGAGGGGTGTGTAAAGGAGATATTGGATAGTGTGGATGTGCAAATTAATGTAGAGGATAAACAAATGTGTGATGGGAAGATAACATTGACTGAAATTAAAGATGCGATTAAGGGTTTACAAGTAAATAAGAGTCCTGGAGTAGATGGAATAATTGCAGAGTTTTATAAAATATATGCCAGTTTTTTAGCACCTATTTTATTGGAAGTTTATCAATATATGGAGGAGAATAATTGTGTTTCAGAATCTATGGTGACAGGGCTGATAACGATTTTATATAAAAATAAGGGGAGCAAATTAAAACTGGAGAATTATAGGCCAATTAGTTTATTAAATTCGGATTATAAGATTTTAGCTAAAATACTGGCAAATAGAATGAAGCAAGTTTTAAATGATATTATAGCACCTACACAGAATTATAGTGTGCCAGGGAGAGATATTGCTGACACAATTAATACAATTAGAGATGTGATAAATAAAATGAATCATGATAAGATGGGGGGAATTGTTTTAAGCATAGATTTAAATAAAGCTTTTGATAGGGTGGAACATGATTTTATGTTTAGGGTAATGGGTAAATATGGTTTTGGTAATAGAATAATAGGATGGATAAAATTATTATATAAGAAGGCAAAAAGTAGGGTGAAATGTAATGGGGTTTTAACTGATTCTTTTATTCTTGAGAGATCTGTGAGACAGGGGTGCCCTTTATCAGCATTATTGTTTGTTTTATCGGTAGAACCCTTAGCAGCATTTCTTAAAAAAGATAATCTTATAAATTGTGTACAGACTCCGCAAGGAGGTTTTAGTTTAATTCATCAATACGCAGATGATACCACTATAACAGTTCGAGATGAGGGTAGTGTAAAAAGGGTGATGGAATGTTTTAAAGTATATGGACAAGCATCGGGTGCAAAGGTTAACATGGAGAAGTCAATAGTAATGTATATTGGGAAGATTAATGAGGGGAATTTTCCTTTTAAAGTGGTTAAAGATTATTTTAAGGTGTTAGGAGTGTTTTTAGGGGTGAAGGAAATGGAAGCTAGGGATTTGACATGGAGTGGTGTAATAAATAAAGTTAGAATGGTGGTAAATATGTGGAGGGGGAGGTCTTTGAAATTAAAAGGGAAAGTAATTGTCATAAATTCATTGTTGATGTCAATTTTTATTTATGTAATGAATGTTTTAGATATGCCAGAATGGGTTTTATCTGAAATGAATAAAATTGTAGTTGATTTTTTATGGGATGGGAAGGGGGTGAAAATAGCTTTTAAAACTTTGATTGCAGGTTATGAGGAGGGGGGTTTGAAGTTGGTAGATTTAAGTGTAAGGAAAACAGCAATTAGAGTAAAAATGGTACGGAAATATTTATTTGGTGAATTGGATTATGGGTGGAAAAGGTTTTTTAAAGAGTATTTGCAGGAGGTTGGGAGGATGGGGGACAATGGTTTATTGATGAGTATGAAGAAAGAAATGTTAGGTAATATACCTTTGTTTTATAGAGAAGTGTTTGAGGCTTGGGGGCAGTTTTTACCAAATGTTTATTATGAATGTACCATTTTAGAAAATATTTTAAATCAGCCGATATTTTTAAATCCAAAGATAAAGTACAATAATATGATGTTGTTTTGTAAATATTTTATGAGGGCTGGGATGAGGCAGATAGGTGACATAGCATATGAGGTAATTCCTGGGTTTCTTCCATTTCCGGCTATATATGATAATGTGGTTGAAGTAGATGAAGAGATAAGTAAAACTACTGTGGAGAATATGTATAAGAAAATATTAGGATGTATTCCTGGGGAGTGGGTGATTTTAATAAATAAAGAGGTGGTCAAAAGATCTAGGGGTTTACCGGTTTTATATTATGAAAGTAATGGGGAGAAACATGATTTATCAGGTTTAAAAGTTAAAATGGTTTATAGAAAATGTATTTTAAAAGAGATAAAAGTTCCTGCTTCGGAAAAAGTGTGGTCTAGGGTGTTTCCAAATATGGATGTGAAATCAATATGGAAGAATGTAAATGTAAAATGTAATTTTATAGAATGTGAAGACAATGATTTTAAAATGAAACATAATAGGATTTTTACAAATGTGGTTTTGCATCAAATAAATAGGGATGTTAAAAGAGAATGTGATATTTGTGGTACGGGGGTGGAAAATTTTATGCACTTTTTTGTTGAATGTAGTAGGTTGAAAGATTTTCACGAGTTTTTAAAGGGGCTTTTAGTAAAACATTGGGGAGAAGAGATTTTTACTGGGGTGGAGTGGAGGAGGTTGTTTCTTTTTGGTTTAAATGGGAAAAGTAAAGTTTTAAATTTTAATTTGGTGAATTTTATACTGAGTCATGCTAGATATGCGATAAGATTAAGAAGGAATCTAGGTCATTATGAAGGGAAAATTGTGAGTGTGGAAGGTTTTTTTAGCAGGATTTTAGAGAAAGATATAGAGATAATATATAGATACGGTGGAGGAAATTTTGAAAAATTGTTTGTGTGGGGGAGTACTTTTATTGAAATTCTGTCAAATGGAAAACTTGTATTTAATTATTAATTGGTTTTAGTGAAGGATTGTGATTTTAATTGTTTTTCATTTTTTTTTCTTCAGATTTTGAAAAAAGGGTGAATTGTTCATCCTTATTTATTATTGACTGAATGTTGTAAATAATGATTGTTTTTCATAATAAAAGATAAAAAAAAAAAATACGCCCGATCTCGTCCGATCTCGGAAGCTAAGCAGGGTCGGGCCTGGTTAGTACTTGGATGGGAGACCGCCTGGGAATACCAGGTGCTGTAAGCTTTTTGCTCCAGTAGAGGGTTCTCTTGTGTCATGCGTGGAGCAACTGCCTTTTATTTATCGCCCTAATAATATCATCTCTTTTATAGGACTAAATGCAGTTTGTTAGTGCTTCCCTGCCCTGCCCTGCCCTGTTCAAATCAAATAATGGGACAGTGCGTTTCCCTCAAAATGTAGGCAGTACATTCAGCATTTGTTTTTAGGCAAGGAGACTGTCAATGTCTGTAGTCCGTTAGGGCCCTGTAAAATCCCTTCAATGTTTTGCCTGTGTGCGCCAGGAAGAGACCTTAGTTTGGTTAAGCGGTGTTGCTGTAGCGCTCGTGTGATTGCGGAGTTTGCAAAACAAATGGCCACTGGATTGATGCAAATAATCATGATATAATTCTGCCAGGCTACTTTGCAGTTAACTTTTAATTGAGAAGGTTTTGGGGGAAGCCTTTCCTTTTCTACCAGAAGAAGGTTATATCATTAGCCTCATAAGCTAACGGCTCCACAAAGTGTAGACATGCGCGCGCCCCGCACGCATGCGCACAGAAACTGGGCAGTCCTGTGCCGTTTCTGAAAGTTGCGTGGAAATAAGAATCACTGATGCATTTTGTTCATGTCTTATGATTCACTTGGGCAAATGAATGTATTTTCTAACAAGTTGAAGGGATTTAGTTGACTTCCTCCTTAGTTCAAAACATTTTTGAATAATGTTGAATTTCTGTTTGAATGTCTGGATTCCGTGATTCCGTGCCGTATTTTATAGGGCCCTAGTCCATGAAGTTGTCATAAGTGTCAACATAGGATATGCCCCCCACCCACCCCCCAAGAGTGAAATATATGGCCTGGAAATGTAAGCAAGGTTTGAGCTTTTTCAGTGTGTTGAGTCACAACGTGGACATTTCTCTGTCTCCCGATGAGTGAGCGACACATTGCCTTTATATAGTGTACCAAGAGTTTGCCCTTCGCTTACGGCCATACCAGCCTGAATGCGCATTTCCTGATTGGAGAAGTGACGACAGGTGCGAGTGTCTGAGCTGTGAGTGAGTGTTTGCTGGAGAGTGTTTGCTCGAGAGCTATTTTTGTTAATTAAGTGGTTTTTGCAATATAATTTATTATTTTCTTCAGTTGAATAGTTTAAAGTTTGGTTAGTCTTCCCCCTTGCAGTTTTTCTGCTTGGGGGAGAGTTTTTTTTGGATTCATTTTTTACTATGACGGACAACATGGAAAAGACAAACGGAATGGACAAAGACAACGAAAAAGCGCAACGGAAGAAAAAGGAAGATAAAGAAGGGATGAAATATGGAAAAGAATATACGGTGGCAATTGAGTTGGAAGGAGAAGACAAAGTGACGACAATGGAACTACTAAGAGCAATTAAGGAGGTGTGTGGAGAGGTGGTGGGATGCCGAATGAAAGGAGAAAAGAAGTACGAAATTACAATGAGAAATGAAAAAGGAAAAGAACGGTTAATGGATGGATTGCGAATAAAGGACACAAAGATTCTGGCGAGAGATATTAATGTGAAGGAATTGGTGGTGTCTTTTATGAATCTCCCAGTTTACGTAGAAGATGGTGTGATACTGGGCAAGCTGAGTAGCTGGGGAGTGGCGGCCGTCTCGGAGATAAGAAGGAGAGTTTGGCCAGGAACGGAGGTGGTTGATGGGACACGTTTCTGCAAAGTCAAGTTTACAGAAAAAGTGACATCATTACCTTATTCTACAAGAATTGAGACGTTGGAAGGAGCGGAATATTTCAGAGTCATTCATGACAAACAGGTCAGAGTGTGTCGGTTGTGCATTCAACCCGGGCACATAGTGAAAGACTGCCCGGAATTTAAGTGTTTTAAGTGTGGCAATCAAGGACACTATGCAAGAGAATGTGTAGGTGGAAAGGAAAGGGCATTTTGCGAAGGATGTCGCATGAGAGCTGACGAGTGCAGCTGTGGAGAGGGTGGAAATGAGGAGGGGAGCCAGGATCTTTTTGTGGAGGCTGATGTATCACCCCGAGCAGAAGAAGACGATGGAGGAGAGGACGTGGTGGAGGGTGGAGAGACGGAGAAAAGAAGAGGGGAGAAGATGGAACAGAAGACGGATGAAATTGGGGACAGTATGGATTCAGGAATAAGAAGAGGGAGTTTTCAGGAGGAGGGGGGGAGTGGGCTGGGTGGAGGAACTGGGGACTCACAGATATTGGGGGGGGCCTCGGGCTATGTGGGTGCCTCGGAAGGAGGTGAAGTGGAGGGGAGTGGGATGCTGACAGGGGTGGAGACGCAAGTGGATACAGGCAGCACAACAGGCACAGGAAAGGAGAGTTCGAGTTGGTTGGAAGAGATGGATTTAGAGCCAATTTCAGATTCAGAAGACATGGAAAAGATTGATAGAACAAGGGGAGGCTACAGGAAGAGGAAAGCGGCGTTGGAGGTGAAAAAGGACGGAAAAGGAAGAAGACATGACAAAAGGTAGAGGATAATGAGAAAATATTTTTTCTTTTTATTATTTATTGGAATGGTTAATATTATGTCAATCAATGCGAATGGGTTAAGAACAATGGAAAAATTTCAAAGAATAGTTAAAATGAAGAATTCGGATATTTTATGCCTTCAAGAAACACATTGGGACAATGTATGTATTTTAGAAGTAAAAAAAATATGGAGAGATTTTATTTTTGTTAACAATGGCAGGGGGAATTCTAGTGGGGTTGCTATTTTATTGAGGAAGGATGTGGTGGATAATGTGAAACATATATATAATGATAATAATGGGAGGATTTTAATTTTAGATTTTGAATATATGAGTAGGGTTTTTAGAATTATAAATATTTATGCGCCTAATACTGAAATAGAGCGCAAAGATTTATTTTTAGAAATAGGAAAATGGTGTGAGGGAAACTGTATTGTAGTTGGGGATTTTAATGTTAAAATGGATAGACTGGACATGACAAGAGGAGCTATTTTTAGAAGTGATGTATCTAGGGGGGTTTTAAAGAAGATGATGTTAGAAAAAGGAATGATTGATATATGGAGAGAGGAAAATCCAGAAAAAAGAGAATTTTCTAGAAGGCAGGTGGTTTTAGGGGATTTGAAACAAACGAGGATAGATCTGGTTTTAGTAAAAGAAGGTTTAAGGAATTTTATGAAAGATATTAAGTATGTTTTTACAACTTTTAGTGATCATGCAGGTTTAACATTTTCAGTGGGATTAGATAAGGAGAGAACAGGGGGTGGAATATGGTGTATGAATGCAGGGTATTTAGGAGATGAGGAATATGGGAAACAACTTAAATCTTTGATAGTATGTGAAATGGAGGATAAGCAGAAAGAGAATGATAAGTGTATGTGGTGGGACAAGGTTAAGGAAAAAATAAAAGTTTTTAGTATAAGATATGCAAGGAAAAAGAGAGGTAGGATGAAAAGAGAAGAAAATGAGTTGAGAGCTAAATTGGATGAAGAAATGAGGAAGTGTGACAGTGAACCTAATTATAATATAGAAAAGTTTTTGCAATTAAAAGCACAATTGAGTAAATATGAAATAGATAAGTGTAAGGGTGCAATTATAAGAAGTAAGGCAAAGTATGTTTTGGAGGGGGAGAAATGTACTTCATTTTTTCTTGGGTTAGAGAAGAATAAACAGAGGAGAACATATATTAGAGAGATCGAAAATGTAAAGGGTGAAGTTGTCAATGATTATGTAGAGGTTTTAGAAACAGTGCAGAATTTTTATAAGGATTTATTTAAGAAAGGGGAGGTGGATGAGGGGTGTGTAAAGGAGATATTGGATAGTGTGGATGTGCAAATTAATGTAGAGGATAAACAAATGTGTGATGGGAAGATAACATTGACTGAAATTAAAGATGCGATTAAGGGTTTACAAGTAAATAAGAGTCCTGGAGTAGATGGAATAATTGCAGAGTTTTATAAAATATATGCCAGTTTTTTAGCACCTATTTTATTGGAAGTTTATCAATATATGGAGGAGAATAATTGTGTTTCAGAATCTATGGTGACAGGGCTGATAACGATTTTATATAAAAATAAGGGGAGCAAATTAAAACTGGAGAATTATAGGCCAATTAGTTTATTAAATTCGGATTATAAGATTTTAGCTAAAATACTGGCAAATAGAATGAAGCAAGTTTTAAATGATATTATAGCACCTACACAGAATTATAGTGTGCCAGGGAGAGATATTGCTGACACAATTAATACAATTAGAGATGTGATAAATAAAATGAATCATGATAAGATGGGGGGAATTGTTTTAAGCATAGATTTAAATAAAGCTTTTGATAGGGTGGAACATGATTTTATGTTTAGGGTAATGGGTAAATATGGTTTTGGTAATAGAATAATAGGATGGATAAAATTATTATATAAGAAGGCAAAAAGTAGGGTGAAATGTAATGGGGTTTTAACTGATTATTTTATTCTTGAGAGATCTGTGAGACAGGGGTGCCCTTTATCAGCATTATTGTTTGTTTTATCGGTAGAACCCTTAGCAGCATTTCTTAAAAAAGATAATCTTATAAATTGTGTACAGACTCCGCAAGGAGGTTTTAGTTTAATTCATCAATACGCAGATGATACCACTATAACAGTTCGAGATGAGGGTAGTGTAAAAAGGGTGATGGAATGTTTTAAAGTATATGGACAAGCATCGGGTGCAAAGGTTAACATGGAGAAGTCAATAGTAATGTATATTGGGAAGATTAATGAGGGGAATTTTCCTTTTAAAGTGGTTAAAGATTATTTTAAGGTGTTAGGAGTGTTTTTAGGGGTGAAGGAAATGGAAGCTAGGGATTTGACATGGAGTGGTGTAATAAATAAAGTTAGAATGGTGGTAAATATGTGGAGGGGGAGGTCTTTGAAATTAAAAGGGAAAGTAATTGTCATAAATTCATTGTTGATGTCAATTTTTATTTATGTAATGAATGTTTTAGATATGCCAGAATGGGTTTTATCTGAAATGAATAAAATTGTAGTTGATTTTTATGGGATGGGAAGGGGGTGAAAATAGCTTTTAAAACTTTGATTGCAGGTTATGAGGAGGGGGGTTTGAAGTTGGTAGATTTAAGTGTAAGGAAAACAGCAATTAGAGTAAAAATGGTACGGAAATATTTATTTGGTGAATTGGATTATGGGTGGAAAAGGTTTTTTAAAGAGTATTTGCAGGAGGTTGGGAGGATGGGGGACAATGGTTTATTGATGAGTATGAAGAAAGAAATGTTAGGTAATATACCTTTGTTTTATAGAGAAGTGTTTGAGGCTTGGGGGCAGTTTTTACCAAATGTTTATTATGAATGTACCATTTTAGAAAATATTTTAAATCAGCCGATATTTTTAAATCCAAAGATAAAGTACAATAATATGATGTTGTTTTGTAAATATTTTATGAGGGCTGGGATGAGGCAGATAGGTGACATAGCATATGAGGTAATTCCTGGGTTTCTTCCATTTCCGGCTATATATGATAATGTGGTTGAAGTAGATGAAGAGATAAGTAAAACTACTGTGGAGAATATGTATAAGAAAATATTAGGATGTATTCCTGGGGAGTGGGTGATTTTAATAAATAAAGAGGTGGTCAAAAGATCTAGGGGTTTACCGGTTTTATATTATGAAAGTAATGGGGAGAAACATGATTTATCAGGTTTAAAAGTTAAAATGGTTTATAGAAAATGTATTTTAAAAGAGATAAAAGTTCCTGCTTCGGAAAAAGTGTGGTCTAGGGTGTT
>NW_024060674.1:207500-261915 GCF_016432855.1 Salvelinus namaycush | reverse complement strand
TCCTTAAAATAATCTTTAACCACTTTAAAAGGAAAATTCCCCTCATTAATCTTCCCAATATACATTACTATTGACTTTTCCATGTTAACCTTTGCACCCGATGCTTGTCCATATACTTTAAAACATTCCATCACCCTTTTTACACTACCCTCATCTCGAACTGTTATAGTGGTATCATCTGCGTATTGATGAATTAAACTAAAACCTCCTTGCGGAGTCTGTACACAATTTATAAGATTATCTTTTTTAAGAAATGCTGCTAAGGGTTCTACCGATAAAACAAACAATAATGCTGATAAAGGGCACCCCTGTCTCACAGATCTCTCAAGAATAAAAGAATCAGTTAAAACCCATTACATTTCACCCTACTTTTTGCCTTCTTATATAATAATTTTATCCATCCTATTATTCTATTACCAAAACCATATTTACCCATTACCCTAAACATAAAATCATGTTCCACCCTATCAAAAGCTTTATTTAAATCTATGCTTAAAACAATTCCCCCCATCTTATCATGATTCATTTTATTTATCACATCTCTAATTGTATTAATTGTGTCAGCAATATCTCTCCCTGGCACACTATAATTCTGTGTAGGTGCTATAATATCATTTAAAACTTGCTTCATTCTATTTGCCAGTATTTTAGCTAAAATCTATAATCCGAATTTAATAAACTAATTGGCCTATAATTCTCCAGTTTTAATTTGCTCCCCTTATTTTTATATAAAATCGTTATCAGCCCTGTCACCATAGATTCTGAAACACAATTATTCTCCTCCATATATTGATAAACTTCCAATAAAATAGGTGCTAACAAACTGGCATATATTTTATAAAACTCTGCAATTATTCCATCTACTCCAGGACTCTTATTTACTTGTAAACCCTTAATCGCATCTTTAATTTCAGTCAATGTTATCTTCCCATCACACATTTGTTTATCCTCTACATAATTTGCACATCCACACTATCCAATATCTCCTTTACACACCCCTCATCCACCTCCCCTTTCTTAAATAAATCCTTATAACAATTCTGCACTGTTTCTAAAACCTCTACATAATCATTGACAACTTCACCCTTTACATTTTCGATCTCTCTAATATATGTTCTCCTCTGTTTATTCTTCTCTAACCCAAGAAAAAATGAAGTACATTTCTCCCCCTCCAAAACATACTTTGCCTTACTTCTTATAATTGCACCCTTACACTTATCTATTTCATATTTACTCAATTGTGCTTTTAATTGCAAAAACTTTTCTATATTATAATTAGGTTCACTGTCACACTTCCTCATTTCTTCATCCAATTTAGCTCTCAACTCATTTTCTTCTCTTTTCATCCTACCTCTCTTTTTCCTTGCATATCTTATACTAAAAACTTTTATTTTTCCTTAACCTTGTCCCACCACATACACTTATCATTCTCTTTCTGCTTATCCTCCATTTCACATACTATCAAAGATTTAAGTTGTTTCCCATATTCCTCATCTCCTAAATACCCTGCATTCATACACCATATTCCACCCCCTGTTCTCTCCTTATCTAATCCCACTGAAAATGTTAAACCTGCATGATCACTAAAAGTTGTAAAAACATACTTAATATCTTTCATAAAATTCCTTAAACCTTCTTTTACTAAACCAGATCTATCCTCGTTTGTTTCAAATCCCCTAAAACCACCTGCCTTCTAGAAAATTCTCTTTTTTCTGGATTTTCCTCTCTCCATATATCAATCATTCCTTTTTCTAACATCATCTTCTTTAAAACCCCCCTAGATACATCACTTCTAAAATAGCTCCTCTTGTCATGTCCAGTCTATCCATTTTAACATTAAAATCCCCAACTACAATACAGTTTCCCTCACACCATTTTCCTATTTCTAAAAATAAATCTTTGCGCTCTATTTCAGTATTAGGCGCATAAATATTTATAATTCTAAAAACCCTACTCATATATTCAAAATCTAAAATTAAAATCCTCCCATTATTATCATTATATATATGTTTCACATTATCCACCACATCCTTCCTCAATAAAATAGCAACCCCACTAGAATTCCCCCTGCCATTGTTAACAAAAATAAAATCTCTCCATATTTTTTTTACTTCTAAAATACATACATTGTCCCAATGTGTTTCTTGAAGGCATAAAATATCCGAATTCTTCATTTTAACTATTCTTTGAAATTTTTCCATTGTTCTTAACCCATTCGCATTGATTGACATAATATTAACCATTCCAATAAATAATAAAAAGAAAAAATATTTTCTCATTATCCTCTACCTTTTGTCATGTCTTCTTCCTTTTCCGTCCTTTTTCACCTCCAACGCCGCTTTCCTCTTCCTGTAGCCTCCCCTTGTTCTATCAATCTTTTCCATGTCTTCTGAATCTGAAATTGGCTCTAAATCCATCTCTTCCAACCAACTCGAACTCTCCTTTCCTGTGCCTGTTGTGCTGCCTGTATCCACTTGCGTCTCCACCCCTGTCAGCATCCACTCCCCCTCCACTTCACCTCCTTCCGAGGCACCCACATAGCCCGAGGCCCCCCCCAATATCTGTGAGTCCCCAGTTCCTCCACCCAGCCCACTCCCCCCCTCCTCCTGAAAACTCCCTCTTCTTATTCCTGAATCCATACTGTCCCCAATTTCATCCGTCTTCTGTTCCATCTTCTCCCCTCTTCTTTTCTCCGTCTCTCCACCCTCCACCACGTCCTCTCCTCCATCGTCTTCTTCTGCTCGGGGTGATACATCAGCCTCCACAAAAAGATCCTGGCTCCCCTCCTCATTTCCACCCTCTCCACAGCTGCACTCGTCAGCTCTCATGCGACATCCTTCGCAAAATGCCCTTTCCTTTCCACCTACACATTCTCTTGCATAGTGTCCTTGATTGCCACACTTAAAACACTTAAATTCCGGGCAGTCTTTCACTATGTGCCCGGGTTGAATGCACAACCGACACACTCTGACCTGTTTGTCATGAATGACTCTGAAATATTCCGCTCCTTCCAACGTCTCAATTCTTGTAGAATAAGGTAATGATGTCACTTTTTCTGTAAACTTGACTTTGCAGAAACGTGTCCCATCAACCACCTCCGTTCCTGGCCAAACTCTCCTTCTTATCTCCGAGACGGCCGCCACTCCCCAGCTACTCAGCTTGCCCAGTATCACACCATCTTCTACGTAAACTGGGAGATTCATAAAAGACACCACCAATTCCTTCACATTAATATCTCTCGCCAGAATCTTTGTGTCCTTTATTCGCAATCCATCCATTAACCGTTCTTTTCCTTTTTCATTTCTCATTGTAATTTCGTACTTCTTTTCTCCTTTCATTCGGCATCCCACCACCTCTCCACACACCTCCTTAATTGCTCTTAGTAGTTCCATTGTCGTCACTTTGTCTTCTCCTTCCAACTCAATTGCCACCGTATATTCTTTTCCATATTTCATCCCTTCTTTATCTTCCTTTTTCTTCCGTTGCGCTTTTTCGTTGTCTTTGTCCATTCCGTTTGTCTTTTCCATGTTGTCCGTCATAGTAAAAAATGAATCCAAAAAAACTCTCCCCCAAGCAGAAAAACTGCAAGGGGGAAGACTAACCAAACTTTAAACTATTCAACTGAAGAAAATAATAAATTATATTGCAAAAACCACTTAATTAACAAAAATAGCTCTCGAGCAAACACTCTCCAGCAAACACTCACTCACAGCTCAGACACTCGCACCTGTCGTCACTTCTCCAATCAGGAAATGCGCATTCAGGCTGGTATGGCCGTAAGCGAAGGGCAAACTCTTGGTACACTATATAAAGGCAATGTGTCGCTCACTCATCGGGAGACAGAGAAATGTCCACGTTGTGACTCAACACACTGAAAAAGCTCAAACCTTGCTTACATTTCCAGGCCATATATTTCACTCTTGGGGGGTGGGTGGGGGGCATATCCTATGTTGACACTTATGACAACTTCATGGACTAGGGCCCTATAAAATACGGCACGGAATCACGGAATCCAGACATTCAAACAGAAATTCAACATTATTCAAAAATGTTTTGAACTAAGGAGGAAGTCAACTAAATCCCTTCAACTTGTTAGAAAATACATTCATTTGCCCAAGTGAATCATAAGACATGAACAAAATGCATCAGTGATTCGTATTTCCACGCAACTTTCAGAAACGGCACAGGGACTGCCCAGTTTCTGTGCGCATGCGTGCGGGGCGCGCGCATGTCTACACTTTGTGGAGCCGTTAGCTTATGAGGCTAATGATATAACCTTCTTCTGGTAGAAAAGGAAAGGCTTCCCCCAAAACCTTCTCAATTAAAAGTTAACTGCAAAGTAGCCTGGCAGAATTATATCATGATTATTTGCATCAATCCAGTGGCCATTTGTTTTGCAAACTCCGCAATCACACGAGCGCTACAGCAACACCGCTTAACCAAACTAAGGTCTCTTCCTGGCGCACACAGGCAAAACATTGAAGGGATTTTACAGGGCCCTAACGGACTACAGACATTGACAGTCTCCTTGCCTAAAAACAAATGCTGAATGTACTGCCTACATTTTGAGGGAAACGCACTGTCCATTATTTGATTTGAACAGGGCAGGGCAGGGCAGGGAAGCACTAACAAACTGCATTTAGTCCTATAAAAGAGATGATATTATTAGGGCGATAAATAAAAGGCAGTTGCTCCACGCATGACACAAGAGAACCCTCTACTGGAGCAAAAAGCTTACAGCACCTGGTATTCCCAGGCGGTCTCCCATCCAAGTACTAACCAGGCCCGACCCTGCTTAGCTTCCGAGATCAGACGAGATCGGGTGTATTTTTTTTTTTTATCTTTTATTATGAAAAACAATCATTATTTACAACATTCAGTCAATAATAAATAAGGATGAACAATTCACCCTTTTTTCAAAATCTGAAGAAAAAAAAAATGAAAAACAATTAAAATCACAATCCTTCACTAAAACCAATTAATAATTAAATACAAGTTTTCCATTTGACAGAATTTCAATAAAAGTACTCCCCCACACAAACAATTTTTCAAAATTTCCTCCACCGTATCTATATATTATCTCTATATCTTTCTCTAAAATCCTGCTAAAAAAACCTTCCACACTCACAATTTTCCCTTCATAATGACCTAGATTCCTTCTTAATCTTATCGCATATCTAGCATGACTCAGTATAAAATTCACCAAATTAAAATTTAAAACTTTACTTTTCCCATTTAAACCAAAAAGAAACAACCTCCTCCACTCCACCCCAGTAAAAATCTCTTCTCCCCAATGTTTTACTAAAAGCCCCTTTAAAAACTCGTGAAAATCTTTCAACCTACTACATTCAACAAAAAAGTGCATAAAATTTTCCACCCCCGTACCACAAATATCACATTCTCTTTTAACATCCCTATTTATTTGATGCAAAACCACATTTGTAAAAATCCTATTATGTTTCATTTTAAAATCATTGTCTTCACATTCTATAAAATTACATTTTACATTTACATTCTTCCATATTGATTTCACATCCATATTTGGAAACACCCTAGACCACACTTTTTCCGAAGCAGGAACTTTTATCTCTTTTAAATACATTTTCTATAAACCATTTTAACTTTTAAACCTGATAAATCATGTTTCTCCCCATTACTTTCATAATATAAAACCGGTAAACCCCTAGATCTTTTGACCACCTCTTTATTTATTAAAATCACCCACTCCCCAGGAATACATCCTAATATTTTCTTATACATATTCTCCACAGTAGTTTTACTTATCTCTTCATCTACTTCAACCACATTATCATATATAGCCGGAAATGGAAGAAACCCAGGAATTACCTCATATGCTATGTCACCTATCTGCCTCATCCCAGCCCTCATAAAATATTTACAAAACAACATCATATTATTGTACTTTATCTTTGGATTTAAAAATATCGGCTGATTTAAAATATTTTCTAAAATGGTACATTCATAATAAACATTTGGTAAAAACTGCCCCCAAGCCTCAAACACTTCTCTATAAAACAAAGGTATATTACCTAACATTTCTTTCTTCATACTCATCAATAAACCATTGTCCCCCATCCTCCCAACCTCCTGCAAATACTCTTTAAAAAACCTTTTCCACCCATAATCCAATTCACCAAATAAATATTTCCGTACCATTTTTACTCTAATTGCTGTTTTCCTTACACTTAAATCTACCAACTTCAAACCCCCCTCCTCATAACCTGCAATCAAAGTTTTAAAAGCTATTTTCACCCCCCTTCCCATCCCATAAAAAATCAACTACAATTTTATTCATTTCAGATAAAACCCATTCTGGCATATCTAAAACATTCATTACATAAATAAAAATTGACATCAACAATGAATTTATGACAATTACTTTCCCTTTTAATTTCAAAGACCTCCCCCTCCACATATTTACCACCATTCTAACTTTATTTATTACACCACTCCATGTCAAATCCCTAGCTTCCATTTCCTTCACCCCTAAAAACACTCCTAACACCTTAAAATAATCTTTAACCACTTTAAAAGGAAAATTCCCCTCATTAATCTTCCCAATATACATTACTATTGACTTCTCCATGTTAACCTTTGCACCCGATGCTTGTCCATATACTTTAAAACATTCCATCACCCTTTTTACACTACCCTCATCTCGAACTGTTATAGTGGTATCATCTGCGTATTGATGAATTAAACTAAAACCTCCTTGCGGAGTCTGTACACAATTTATAAGATTATCTTTTTTAAGAAATGCTGCTAAGGGTTCTACCGATAAAACAAACAATAATGCTGATAAAGGGCACCCCTGTCTCACAGATCTCTCAAGAATAAAAGAATCAGTTAAAACTCCATTACATTTCACCCTACTTTTTGCCTTCTTATATAATAATTTTATCCATCCTATTATTCTATTACCAAAACCATATTTACCCATTACCCTAAACATAAAATCATGTTCCACCCTATCAAAAGCTTTATTTAAATCTATGCTTAAAACAATTCCCCCCATCTTATCATGATTCATTTTATTTATCACATCTCTAATTGTATTAATTGTGTCAGCAATATCTCTCCCTGGCACACTATAATTCTGTGTAGGTGCTATAATATCATTTAAAACTTGCTTCATTCTATTTGCCAGTATTTTAGCTAAAATCTTATAATCCGAATTTAATAAACTAATTGGCCTATAATTCTCCAGTTTTAATTTGCTCCCCTTATTTTTATATAAAATCGTTATCAGCCCTGTCACCATAGATTCTGAAACACAATTATTCTCCTCCATATATTGATAAACTTCCAATAAAATAGGTGCTAACAAACTGGCATATATTTTATAAAACTCTGCAATTATTCCATCTACTCCAGGACTCTTATTTACTTGTAAACCCTTAATCGCATCTTTAATTTCAGTCAATGTTATCTTCCCATCACACATTTGTTTATCCTCTACATTAATTTGCACATCCACACTATCCAATATCTCCTTTACACACCCCTCATCCACCTCCCCTTTCTTAAATAAATCCTTATAAAAATTCTGCACTGTTTCTAAAACCTCTACATAATCATTGACAACTTCACCCTTTACATTTTCGATCTCTCTAATATATGTTCTCCTCTGTTTATTCTTCTCTAACCCAAGAAAAAATGAAGTACATTTCTCCCCCTCCAAAACATACTTTGCCTTACTTCTTATAATTGCACCCTTACACTTATCTATTTCATATTTACTCAATTGTGCTTTTAATTGCAAAAACTTTTCTATATTATAATTAGGTTCACTGTCACACTTCCTCATTTCTTCATCCAATTTAGCTCTCAACTCATTTTCTTCTCTTTTCATCCTACCTCTCTTTTTCCTTGCATATCTTATACTAAAAACTTTTATTTTTTCCTTAACCTTGTCCCACCACATACACTTATCATTCTCTTTCTGCTTATCCTCCATTTCACATACTATCAAAGATTTAAGTTGTTTCCCATATTCCTCATCTCCTAAATACCCTGCATTCATACACCATATTCCACCCCCTGTTCTCTCCTTATCTAATCCCACTGAAAATGTTAAACCTGCATGATCACTAAAAGTTGTAAAAACATACTTAATATCTTTCATAAAATTCCTTAAACCTTCTTTTACTAAAACCAGATCTATCCTCGTTTGTTTCAAATCCCCTAAAACCACCTGCCTTCTAGAAAATTCTCTTTTTTCTGGATTTTCCTCTCTCCATATATCAATCATTCCTTTTTCTAACATCATCTTCTTTAAAACCCCCCTAGATACATCACTTCTAAAAATAGCTCCTCTTGTCATGTCCAGTCTATCCATTTTAACATTAAAATCCCCAACTACAATACAGTTTCCCTCACACCATTTTCCTATTTCTAAAAATAAATCTTTGCGCTCTATTTCAGTATTAGGCGCATAAATATTTATAATTCTAAAAACCCTACTCATATATTCAAAATCTAAAATTAAAATCCTCCCATTATTATCATTATATATATGTTTCACATTATCCACCACATCCTTCCTCAATAAAATAGCAACCCCACTAGAATTCCCCCTGCCATTGTTAACAAAAATAAAATCTCTCCATATTTTTTTTACTTCTAAAATACATACATTGTCCCAATGTGTTTCTTGAAGGCATAAAATATCCGAATTCTTCATTTTAACTATTCTTTGAAATTTTTCCATTGTTCTTAACCCATTCGCATTGATTGACATAATATTAACCATTCCAATAAATAATAAAAAGAAAAAATATTTTCTCATTATCCTCTACCTTTTGTCATGTCTTCTTCCTTTTCCGTCCTTTTTCACCTCCAACGCCGCTTTCCTCTTCCTGTAGCCTCCCCTTGTTCTATCAATCTTTTCCATGTCTTCTGAATCTGAAATTGGCTCTAAATCCATCTCTTCCAACCAACTCGAACTCTCCTTTCCTGTGCCTGTTGTGCTGCCTGTATCCACTTGCGTCTCCACCCCTGTCAGCATCCCACTCCCCTCCACTTCACCTCCTTCCGAGGCACCCACATAGCCCGAGGCCCCCCCCAATATCTGTGAGTCCCCAGTTCCTCCACCCAGCCCACTCCCCCCCTCCTCCTGAAAACTCCCTCTTCTTATTCCTGAATCCATACTGTCCCCAATTTCATCCGTCTTCTGTTCCATCTTCTCCCCTCTTCTTTTCTCCGTCTCTCCACCCTCCACCACGTCCTCTCCTCCATCGTCTTCTTCTGCTCGGGGTGATACATCAGCCTCCACAAAAAGATCCTGGCTCCCCTCCTCATTTCCACCCTCTCCACAGCTGCACTCGTCAGCTCTCATGCGACATCCTTCGCAAAATGCCCTTTCCTTTCCACCTACACATTCTCTTGCATAGTGTCCTTGATTGCCACACTTAAAACACTTAAATTCCGGGCAGTCTTTCACTATGTGCCCGGGTTGAATGCACAACCGACACACTCTGACCTGTTTGTCATGAATGACTCTGAAATATTCCGCTCCTTCCAACGTCTCAATTCTTGTAGAATAAGGTAATGATGTCACTTTTTCTGTAAACTTGACTTTGCAGAAACGTGTCCCATCAACCACCTCCGTTCCTGGCCAAACTCTCCTTCTTATCTCCGAGACGGCCGCCACTCCCCAGCTACTCAGCTTGCCCAGTATCACACCATCTTCTACGTAAACTGGGAGATTCATAAAAGACACCACCAATTCCTTCACATTAATATCTCTCGCCAGAATCTTTGTGTCCTTTATTCGCAATCCATCCATTAACCGTTCTTTTCCTTTTTCATTTCTCATTGTAATTTCGTACTTCTTTTCTCCTTTCATTCGGCATCCCACCACCTCTCCACACACCTCCTTAATTGCTCTTAGTAGTTCCATTGTCGTCACTTTGTCTTCTCCTTCCAACTCAATTGCCACCGTATATTCTTTTCCATATTTCATCCCTTCTTTATCTTCCTTTTTCTTCCGTTGCGCTTTTTCGTTGTCTTTGTCCATTCCGTTTGTCTTTTCCATGTTGTCCGTCATAGTAAAAAATGAATCCAAAAAAACTCTCCCCCAAGCAGAAAAACTGCAAGGGGGAAGACTAACCAAACTTTAAACTATTCAACTGAAGAAAATAATAAATTATATTGCAAAAACCACTTAATTAACAAAAATAGCTCTCGAGCAAACACTCTCCAGCAAACACTCACTCACAGCTCAGACACTCGCACCTGTCGTCACTTCTCCAATCAGGAAATGCGCATTCAGGCTGGTATGGCCGTAAGCGAAGGGCAAACTCTTGGTACACTATATAAAGGCAATGTGTCGCTCACTCATCGGGAGACAGAGAAATGTCCACGTTGTGACTCAACACACTGAAAAAGCTCAAACCTTGCTTACATTTCCAGGCCATATATTTCACTCTTGGGGGGTGGGTGGGGGGCATATCCTATGTTGACACTTATGACAACTTCATGGACTAGGGCCCTATAAAATACGGCACGGAATCACGGAATCCAGACATTCAAACAGAAATTCAACATTATTCAAAAATGTTTTGAACTAAGGAGGAAGTCAACTAAATCCCTTCAACTTGTTAGAAAATACATTCATTTGCCCAAGTGAATCATAAGACATGAACAAAATGCATCAGTGATTCGTATTTCCACGCAACTTTCAGAAACGGCACAGGACTGCCCAGTTTCTGTGCGCATGCGTGCGGGGCGCGCGCATGTCTACACTTTGTGGAGCCGTTAGCTTATGAGGCTAATGATATAACCTTCTTCTGGTAGAAAAGGAAAGGCTTCCCCCAAAACCTTCTCAATTAAAAGTTAACTGCAAAGTAGCCTGGCAGAATTATATCATGATTATTTGCATCAATCCAGTGGCCATTTGTTTTGCAAACTCCGCATTCACACGAGCGCTACAGCAACACCGCTTAACCAAACTAAGGTCTCTTCCTGGCGCACACTTGCGTTTAAACGGTAACTACACCCCAAAATCGAAATGGTTTTTCCCAGACCTCAAAAGTTGTCTCCTGATAGGGTTTTAAACGTTGTCGTGGACATAGAACATCCAATCGTGTTATATTTCTATTAAAAAGGTGTACTTTTGAAATGGAGAAAAGGGGGAATTTGGGGGGGGGGGGATCAGGCACCTGGAATGCTTTTCCAACAGTCTTGAAGGAGTTCCCACATATGCTGAGCACTTGTTGGCTGCTTTTCCTTCACTCTGCGGTCCGACTCATCCCAAACCATCTCAATTGGGTTGAGGTAGGGGGATTGTGGAGGCCAGGCCATCTGATGCAGCACTCCATCACTCTCCTTATTGGTCAAATAGCCCTTACACAGCCTGGAGGTGTGTTGGGGCATTGTGCTGTTGTAAAACAAATGATAGTCCCACTAAAGCGCAAACTAGATGGGATGACGTATCGCTGCAGAATGCTGTGGTAGCCATCTATGGTCATTACAATTGCTGAGATACGTTAATTAATTTTGTCGAATATCTTATATGGATTTCAAAATCATTTAATATTGCTTGACAGTTATAGAAATTCACTGAAGACGTCACATACATTCGCAAAATGCTATATTTATATACCATATATTTTACATCTGTTCGTTGAGGTAGCGTGGCCGAGTGGTCTAAGGCGCTGGATTTAGGCTCCAGTCATTTCGATGGCGTGGGTTCGAATCCCACCGCTGCCAGAAATTTTATTTTCCATTTTGAAAGATCTATGCAAAACGTACATTATCGACTACTTGACCTTGACGTCATTTCAACTGCAACCTTTTATGGTGTTGCTGTATGATTTGTGGATTATGCAATTGCTCCCTCATGTAGTGCATGTGTCATAGTACATACAGTCTGGATTTGAAAAAGGTTAACACTTCTTGTCGTTTATTGTCATGAGGCAGAACTGAGCGATGTCACCTGATATAGGCAGTGGTGTAAAGTACTTAAGTAAGTAAAAATACTTTAAATACTACCTAAGTCATTTTTGGGGGTATCTGTACTTTACTTTACTATTTATATTTTTGCGAACTTTTACTTTTACTTCACTACATTCCTAAAGAAAATAATGTACTTTTTACTCCATACATTTTCCCTGAAACCCAAAAGAACTCGTTACATTTTGACAGAAAAATGGACCAAATCACACACATCAAGAGAACTTCCCTGGTCATCTCAACTGCCTCTGATCTGACTCGCTAAACACAAATGCTTTGATTGTAATTATGTCTGAGGTTGGAGTGTGCCCCGTCAATAATTGTTTTAGTTTACTGCGGAGCCCCTAGTCCCACTGTACATGCCTCAGATACCTCCTTTGTCCCAACTCCCACACATGCGGTGACCTCACCCAGTAAAACCAGCATGTCCAGAGATGCAACCTCTCTTATCATCACTCAGTGCCTGGGCTTACCTCCACTGTACCCGCACCCCACCATACCCCTCTCTGCACATTATGCCCTGAATCTATTCTACCACACACAGAAATCTGCTCCTTTTATTCTCTGTCCCCAACGCACTAGACGACCAGTTTTGCTAGCCTTTAGCCGTACCCTCATCCTACTCCTCCTCTGTTCCTCGGGTGATGTAGAGGCTAACTCAGGCCCTGCGTGTCCCCAGGCACTCTCAATTGTTGACTTCTGTAATCGAAAAATCCTTGGTTTCATGCATGTTAACATCAGAAGCCTCCTCCCTAAGTTTTTTTTACTCACTGCTTTAGCACACTCTGCCAACCCTGATGTCCTTGCCGTGTCTGAATCCTGGCTTAGGAAGGCCACCAAAATTTCTGAGATTTCCATACCCAACTACAACATTTTCCGTCAAGATAGAACTACCAAAGGGGGAGGAGTTGTAATCTACTGCAGAGATAGATTGCAAAGTTCTGTCATACTTTCCAGGTCTATGCCCAAACGGTTCGAGCTTCTACTTTTAAAAATGAATCTCTCCAGAAATAAGTCTCTCACTGTTGCCGCCTGTTATAGACCCCCCTCAGCTCCCAGCTGTGCCCTGGACACCATATGTGAATTGATTGCCCCCCATTCTGTCTTCAGAGTTCGTTCTGTTAGGTGACCTAAACTGGGATATGCTTAACACCCCAGCAGCCCTACAATCTAAGCTAGATGCCCTCAATCTCACACAAATTATCAAGGTATCCACCAGGAACAACCCTAAATCCGTAAACATGGGCACCCTCATAGATATTATCCTGACCAACTTGCCCTCCAAATACACCTCTGCTGTTTTCAATCAGGATCTGAGCGATCACTGCCTCATTGCCTGCATCCGCTATGGGTCCGCTGTCAAACGACCACCCCTCATCACTGTCAAACGCTCCCTAAAACACTTCTGCGAGCAGGCCTTTCTAATCAACCTGGCCCGGGTATCCTGGAAGGATATTGACCTCATCCCGTCAGTCGAGGATGCCTGGTCGTTCTTTAAAAGTTATTTCCTCACCATCTTAAATAAGCATGCCCCTTTCAAAAAAAATTTGAACTAAGAAAAGATATAGCCCTTGGTTCACTCCAGACCTGACTGCCCTTGACCAGCACAAAAACATCCTGTGGCGGACTGCAATAGCATCGAATAGTCCCGCGATATGCAACTGTTCAGAGAAGTCAGGAACCAATACACACAGTCAGTCAGGAAAGCAAAGGCTAGCTTTTTCAAACAGAAAATGGCATCCTGTAGCTCTAACTCCAAAAAGTTTTGGGACACTGTAAAGTCCATGGAGAACAAGAGCACCTCCTCCCAGCTGCCCACTGCACTGAAGCTAGGTAACACGTTCACCACTCACCATGATAATCGAAAATTTCAAAAAGCATTTCTCTACGGCTGGCCATGCTTTCCTCCTGGCTACCCCAACCCCGGCCAACAGCTCCGCACCCCCCGCAGCTACTTGCCCGAGCCTCCCCAGCTTCTCCTTCACCCAAATCCAGATAGCAGATGTTCTGAAAGAGCTGCAAAACCTGGACTCGTACAAATCAGCTGGGCTAGACAATCTGGACCCTCTCTTTCTAAAATTATCCGCCGCCATTGTAGCAACCCCTATTACCAGTCTGTTCAACCTCTCGTATCGTCCGAGATCCCTAAAGATTGGAAAGCTGCCGCGGTCATCCCCCTCTTCAAAGGGTGTGACACTCTCGACCCAAACTGTTGTAGACCTATATCCATCCTGCTCTGCCTTTCTAAGGTCTTCGAAAGTCAAGTTAACAAACAGATCATCAACCATTTCGAATCCCACCATACCTTCTCCGCTGTGCAATCTGGTTTCAGAGCTGGTCATGGGTGCACCTCAGCCATGCTCAAGGTACTAAACGATATCATAACCGCCATCGATAAAAGACAGTAATGTGCAGCTGTCTTCATCGACCTGGCCAAGGCTTTCGACTCTGTCAATCACCTTATTCTTATCGGCAAACTCAATAGCCTTGGTTTCTCAAATGACTGCCTCGCCTGGTTCACCAACTACTTCTCAGATAGAGTTCAGTGTGTCAAATCGGAGGGCCTGTTGTCCGGACCTCTGTAAGTCTCTATGGGGGTACCACAGGGTTCAATTCTCGGGCCGACTCTTTTCTCTGTATATATCAACGATGTCGCTCTTGCTGCGGGTGATTCTCTGATCCACCTCTACGCAGACGACACCATTCTGTATACATCTGGCCTTTCTTTGGACACTGTGTTAACTAACCTCCAATCGAGCTTCAATGCCATACAACACTCCTTCCGTGGCCTCCAACTGCTCTTAAACGCTAGTAAAACCAAATGCATGCTTTTCAACCGTTTGCTGCCCGCACCCACCCGCCCGCCCGCCCGACTAGCATCACTACTCTGGACGGTTCTGACCTAGAATACGTGGACAACTACAAATACCTAGGTGTCTGGCTAGACTGTAAACTCTCCTTCCAGACTCATATCAAACATCTCCAATCTAAAATCAAATCTAGAATCTGCTTCCTATTTCGCAACAAAGCCTCCTTCACTCACGTCGCAAAACTTACCCTAATAAAACGGACTATCCTACCGATCCTCGACTTCGGCAATGTCATCTACAAAATAGCTTCCAATACTCTACTCAGCAAATTGGATGTAGTCTATCACAGTGCCATCCGTCTTGTTACCAAAGCGCCTTATACCACCCACCACTGCGACCTGTATGCTCAAGTCGGCTGGCCCTCGCTACATATTCGTCGCCAGACCCACTGGTTCCAGGTCATCTATAAGTCTATGCTTGGTAAAGCTCCGCCTTATCTCAGCTCACTGGTCACGATAACAACACCCACCCGTAGCACGTTTTCCAGCAAGTATATCTCACTGGTCATCCCCAAAGCCAACACCCCCTTTGGCCACCTTTCCTTCCAGTTCTCTGCTGCCAGTGACTGGAACGAATTGCAAAAATCGCTGAAGCTGGAGACTTACATTTCCCTCACTAACTTTAAACTTCAGCTATCTGAGCAGCTAACCGATCGCTGCAGCTGTACATAGTCCATCTGTAAATAGCCCACCCAATCCATTTGCACACACTGTATATAGACTTTATTTTTTTCTATTATGTTATTGACTGTACGCTTGTTTATTCCATGTGTAACTCTGTGTTGTTGTTTCTGTCGCACTGCTTTGCTTTATCTTGGCCAGGTCGCAGTTGTAAATGAGAACTTGTTCTCAACTAGCTTACCTGGTTAAATAAAGGTGAAATTTAAAAAAAGAAAAGTAAAAAAAGAAAATGGTGCCATCTGCTTTAATTAATATAAGGAATTAGAAATGGTTTATACTTTTTCTTTTGATACTTAAGTATATTTAAAACCAAACACTTTTAGACTTTTACTCAAGTAGTATTTTACTGGGTGACTTTCACTTTTACTTGAGTAATTTTCTATTAAGGTATCTTTACTTTTACTCAAGTATGACAATTGAGTAAATTTTCAAACACTGGATATAGGCCAGCTGCAAGTCAACATTGACTATATTGTAAAAAAATTATTAAACAAATATATATTGTTGGTCTTAATTTAAGGTTAGGTTTAGGCATTAGGGTTAGCAGTGTGGTTACAGTACGGGTTAAGGTTAGGTTTAGGCATTAGGGTTAGCAGTGTGGTTACGGTACGGGTTAAGGTTAAGGTTAGGGTTAAGGTTAGGGTTAGCAGTGTGGTTACGGTACGGGTTAAGGTTAGGGTTAAGGTTAAGGTTAGGGTTAGCAGTGTGGTTACGGTACGGGTTAAGGTTAGGGTTAAGGTTAAGGTTAGGGTTAGCAGTGTGGTTACGGTACGGGTTAGGGTTAAGGTTAGGATGACTTTCTGTCCCACTGTCACAAAACGACAAACAGTTGTGTTTAGTAAGGCTGTATTCCATTCATGTCATTCAGCAAAACATATTATTCAATAACTGTTTCATATTGCAATATTTGAATTGAAGAAAAAAGGAAGAGCACTGCGAGCAATTAAATATTTCTCAGATACACACCATAAACATAAAAACTATTCTTAATACAAAATAGTACTTGGCATTCAACATAGAAAGGCTTTCTCTTTTTTCCCAAAAGCTTATAAAATGACTATGACTGGTTGATTTAATCCTACAGACTAAATGTGAATCACAACAAATCCCTCACCAAAGAAGATGAGGGGGGAAGCATGCATTATTATGAATGACAATCAACATGTTTACAGTACCAGTCAGAAGTTTGGACACACATACTCATTCAAGTGTTTTTCTTAATTTTTTATATTTTCTACATTGTGGAATAATAGTTAAGACATCAAACCTATGAAATAACACATATGGAATCACGTAGTAACCAAAAAAGTGTTAAACAAATCAAAATATATATATTTTAGATTATAGATTCTTCAAAGTAACCACCCTTTGCCTTGATGACAGCTTTGCACACTCCTGGCATTCTCTCAATCAGCTTCACCTGGAATGCTTTTCCAACAGCTGAGCACTTTTGGCTGCTTTTCCTACACTCTGCGGCCCTACTCATCCCAAACCAAACCATCTCAATTTGGTTGAGGTTGGGGGATTGTGGAGGCCAGGTCGTCTGATGCCACACTCCATCACTCTCCTTATTGGTTAAATAGCCCTTACACAGCCTGGAAGTGTGTTAGGTCATTGTTCTGTTGAAAAACAAATGATAGTCCCACTACGCACAAGCCAGATGGGATGGCGTATCGCTGCAGAATGTTGTGGTAGCCATGCTGGTTAAGTGTGCATTAAATTCTAAATAAATCACAGACAGTGTCACCAGCAAAGCACCCCCACACCATCACACCTCCTCCTCCATGCTTCATGGTGGGAACCACACATGCGGAGATCATCCGTTCACCTACTCTGCATTTCCCAAAGACACAGCGGTCTTCTCAATTTGGTTGATCTCCATATGTGTTATTTCATAGTTTTTATGTCTTCACTATTATTATACAATGTATAAAATAGTAAAATAAAGAAAAACCTTTGAATGACTAGGTGTGTCTAAACGTTTGACTGGTCCTGTATGTACAGTATATAAACATCAATGCAAAGAGGAATCCTTTTTACTAAAACTTTAGTTTTCACTTCTGGTATGACGTACTTGCATATAGACTGACACCTACACACACCTACACAAAACTGCTATAGAATCAAAATACGTTTAAGGAATGGTCAATAGGTTTATGACCATATTAAAGCACTGTACTGTATTCACATTATGATTCTCTGATTCAATATAAGAACCTATTTCTCAAGAAAATAAACCCAGATATATGATACACTCCGCCCTATGGAAGGCAATAGGGTTTGAACAAAGCACCATATTATTTCAAATATTCTACATACTACACATTTGATCATCATCCATCTACAGCCTTAGTCAACTGTACGATAACATGATATACCATGATAAACATTATAGAAGGGCGGAGTTGCTAGCATTAGGTCAACAGTATGTGGTATATTCATGTGGTCTTCTATGTGTATCTAGATGTACACTATGCATGCTTTCTATCATTGCTTTTAGCTTGACGTAAGGCCAAGACCATAGGTGTCCAGAAAGGCGGCTAACAAATAAAACGTGTTAGTGAGTGTATTAGCTGTGTTAAGATTTAGGTTGGGTCTTAGTGGGCTGTTACTTAAGTTTTAGCCACAGTAGCTACCTAGTGTTTCCAGAGCCAGGAGCAAAGCAGGAGGACAGCCAGGCTGAACCCCAACACCAGCAGAAGGACCAGGAGCAGGGGAACAGTCTGAGAGGGGCCTAGGGGGGAGGGCCTGGAGCGGGATGGTCGGGACCGTATGTACTGGTCCACTGAGTCCCCCAGGCTGTAGTGTCTGGGGCAGTAGCCCAGGTCTCGACGGGCCTTCTCGATCTTGAAGGTGTGGCTCACTGCAATGTTCCTCACCTAGGAGGATGCAGAAAAGATTCAGGGAAATGGTTGCCAGGTACCTGACTGTCTCTGCATTCAACAAAGTTAACTGTCTTGGTTGTTAAGACTTGACCCGTTGGTTAAAGCAGAAACAGACTGGCACCCAACACCCAGTTAAAGGAATAGAGTTAAACAAGCTGTTAAGGAGAAGACTGTTAGTGGTCTGTACTGTGCCCCTGTCTCTCGCCCCCGCCTCTTTGCCAAGAAGGCAGCTTAACAAACTCAACAGCACTCCTTCACTCTTGCCCAATCAGGGTGCACTGAGATGGGCATAGTGCTCAGTACAGCCTGGGAGGCAGGTTAGGAGCTCTGGAGCTTCAAGGGAGTTTGACTCCATGCTAATGTCTTTGAATAACCTCAGTTTACCAACATCCTGCCACCCCGTGTGAAGGATGTCTCGCTAGTCCCTATATCCCCTTACTGCACGGAGGATACGATGTCTGCATGGAAAATACCTGTCGTGACAGAAGCTCTCAGACAAACCCGGTGGCTCAGTGTAACACAGAGATTCAGCAAGTTTCCTATTGTCACGCTGGGGTAAATCCATTTGAATTCACTTTTTGACAGCACCCCTTTTGTGAATGAAACCTTCCATACATATTTGCCTTCCATACAAGTTCTCAGAAAGGGACTTTTTGAACCTGAATGTCAAAACATTCAAGATATAAAAGTGATCCAAGTTGCTCCCTTTTGCATACCCCACCATACCATGAGACATCCATGTCTTCATCACTGGAAAATATAAACGGTTGAGATTGATATAATTTAAAAGCGCATGAACAGGATTTCAAACTATTTAATAATTTCTTGAAAAAAATGTTTTTTTATAATATTTTTTTAAATTTCTGAACCATTAATGTCAATTGTCTAAATATCTGCATATGTTGCGGTTTAGACCCTATTTACATAATCTGAGATTTTTGTGTTGTGCCCACCATTAAAAACTATACTTTTGAAAGAAATTATGAAATAGTTTGACAACCCTGTTCATAAGCTTTTAAATAATATCAATCTCAACCGTTTATCTTTTCTAGTGATGAAGACATGGATGTCTCATGGTATGGTGGGGTATGCAAAAGGACTTAACTTTGAACACTTTTACACTATATATACAAAAGTATGTGGACACCCCTTCAAATTAGTGGATTTTGCCATTTCAGCCACACCTGTTGCTGACAGGTGTATAAAATTCAGCATACAGCCATGCAATCTCCATAGTAAAACATTGGCAGTAGAATGGCCTTACTGAAGAGCTCAGTGACTTTCAACGTTGCACCGTCATAGGATGCCACCTTTCCAATAAGTCAGTTCGTCAAATTTCTTCCCTGCTAGAACTGTAAGTGCTGTTATTGTGAAGTGGAAACGTCTAGGAGCAACAACGGCTCAGCCACGAAGTGGTAGGCCACAAAAGCTCACCGAACGGTACCGCCGAGTGCTGAAGCGTGTAGCGCATATAAATCTTCTGTCCTCGGTTGCAACACTCACTACCGAGTTCCAAACTGTCTCTGGAAGCAACGTCAGCACAATAACTATTCGTCTGGAGCTTCATGAAATGGGTTTCCATGGCCGAGCAGCCGCACACAAGCCTAAGATCACCATGCGCAATGCCAAGCGTCGGCTGGAGTGGTGTAAAGCTCACTGCCATTCGACTCTGGAGCAGTGGAAACGTGTTCTCTGGAGTGATGAATCACACTTCACCATCTGGCTGTCCAACGCACGACTCTCGGTTTGCCATGAGAACGCTACCTGCACGAATGCATAGTGCCAACTGTAAAGTTTGGTGGAGGAGGAGTAACGGTCTGGGGCTGTTTTCATGGTTCGGGCCCCTTAGTTCCAGTGAAGGGAAATCTTAAAACTATAGCTTCCAACTTTGTGGCAACAGTTTGGGGAAGGCCCTTTCCTGTTTCAGCATGACAATGCCCCCATGCACAAAGCGAGATCCATACAGAAATAGTTTGTCAAGATCGGTGTGGAAGAACTTGACTGGCCTGCACAGAGCTCTGACCTCAACCCCATTGAACACCTTTGGAATGTTACTTTTGGTCATGTAGTGGATCTTTTGAATGTTTTGGTATTCATGTCTAAAAAGTCACTTTCTGACCACTTCTTCCATCGGCTAACATGTATGGAAAGTTGTGTTTAAAACAACAGCGATTGAATTCAAATGGATTTACCCTTTGGAGACTTAGCATGTATGTCTCTCTGTACACCTGTCTGTCTCTGACGGACCACTGACTGCTGTCTGTTGTTAGCCCAGCAACAGGACCGTTGAGCAGAGTAGTGATGTTGTCCAGTAATGGTTCAGGTTAGGAGATAACCCTAAAGCAAGGGAACTACTTGGATTTGAGCCTGCAATGAGGTCAGTTCCTATGTCCCCAGTGTTGAACTTCCTGACCCAGTCAATCAAGGTAGATGTTGGCTCTAACCACAGATCTAGGATTACCTTACTGTAAGTCACAGACAATCCTAGGAGGAATAAAATAATGTCTGACCCTGGATCAGTGATTATGGGGCAACTTCTCCCTACTCCATCCCACCCTTCCAGGAGAAATACACACAACAGGCTAATATTTTATTCACAGGACAATTATCGATCTCCCAGTGGCAGCCGCCAGAATGTCTGACTGAAGCAGCTCCTGGACCAGGATATTATTTCAACTATCTCAATAACTTTCACATACATTTGAAGTAAGTATTCAGATATATTTCATTTGAAAAGACTAGTCATTCAATATTTTAATGCATTTGAAAGTTCACTAGTGTATAAAACAATTATTGCCCTTATGCCCTCAGAACAGCCTCAAATCATCGGGGCATGGACTTTACAAGGTGTCGAAAGCGTTCCACAGGAATGCTGGCCTATGTTGACTCCAATGCTTCCCACAGTTGTGTCAAGTTAGCTCGATGTCCTTTGGGTTATGGACCATTCTTGGTACACACACGAAACTGTTGAGCATGAAAAACCCAACAGTGTTGCAGTTCTTGACACACTTAAATCGGTGCGGCTGGCACCTACTACCATACCCCAAATCTTCTTTTGTCTTGCCCATTCACCCTCTGAACGGCATACATACACATACACAATATGTCTCACTTATCTCAAGGTAGGTTAAATCCTTCTTTAACCTATCTCCTCCCCTTCATCAGCACTGATTGTGACATCAATAAGAGGTCATAGCTTTCCCCTGGATTCCCCTGGTCATGGAAAGAGCAGGTGTTCCTAATGTTTTGTACACTCAGTGTACACTTGGAAAGTATACAAAACATTTAAATACACTTACTTAAATACTATCCCATGTGTTTAACCCAGGTATTTGAAAAATAGTATTTGAAATAACTATTTGAAAATCCTTTAAAATAAACTCAGCAAAAAGAAACGTCCTCTCACTGTCAACTGTGTTGATTTTCAGCAAACTTAACATGTGTAAATATTTGTATGAACATAACAAGATTCAACAACTGAGACATAAACTGAACAAGTTCCACACACATGTGACTAACAGAAATGGAATAATGTGTCCCTGAACAAAGGGGGGGGGGGGGGGGTCAAAATCAAAAGTAATAGTCAGTATCTGGTGTGGCCACCAGCTGCATTAATTACTGCAATGCATCTCCTCCTCATGGACTGCACCAGATTTGCCAGTTCTTGCTGTGAGATGTTACCCCACTCTTCCACCAAGGCACCTGCAAGTTCCCGGACATTTCTGGGGGGAACGGCCCTAGCCCTCACCCTTCGATCCAACAGGTCCCAGACGTGCTCAATGGGATTGAGATCCGGGCTCTTTGCTGGCCATGGCAGAACACTGACATTCCTGTCTTGCAGGAAATCACGCACAGAATGAGCAGTATGGCTGGTGGCATTGTCATGCTGGAGGGTCATGTCAGGATGAGCCTGCAGGAGGGGTACCACATGAGGGAGGAGGATGTCTTCCCTGTAACGCACAGCGGTGAGATTGCCTGCAATGACGACAAGCTCAGTCTGTGCTGTGACACACCGCCCCAGACCATGACGGACCCTCCACCTCCAAATCGATCCGCTCCAGAGTACAGGCCTCGGGTGTAACGCTCATTCCTTCGACGATAAATGCGAATCGTTTGGTGAGACAAAACCGCGACTCGTCGGTGAAGACCACTTTTTGCCAGTCCTGTCTGGTCCAGCGATGGTGGGTTTGTGCCCATAGGCGAAGTTGTTGCCGGTGATGTCTGGTGAGGACCTGCCTTACAACAGGCCTACAAGCCCTCAGTCTAGCCTCTCAGCCTATTGTGGACAGTCTGAGCACTGATGGAGGGATTGTGCATTCCTGGTGTAACTCGGGCAGTTGTTGTTGCCATCCTGTACCTGTCCCGCAGGTGTGATGTTCGGATGTACCGATCGTGTGCAGATGTTGTTACACGTGGTCTGCCACTGCGAGGACGATCAGCTGTCCGTCCTGTCTCCCTGTAGCGATGTCTTAGGCGTCTCACAGTACGGACATTGCAATTTATTGCCCAGGCCACATCTGCAGTCCTCATGCCTCCTTGCAGTATGCCTAAGACACGTTCACGCAGATGAGCAGGGACCCTGGGCATCTTTCTTTTGGTGTTTTTCAGTCAGTAGAAAGGCCTCTTTAGTGTCCTAAGTTTTCATAACTGTGACCTTAATTGCCTACCATCTATTAGCTGTTAGTGTCTTAACGACCATTCCACAGGTGCATGTTCATTAATTGTTTATGATTCATTGAACAAGCATGGGAAACAGTGTTTAAACCCTTTACACTGAAGATCTGTGAAGTTATTTTTTACGAATTATCTTTGAAAGACAGGGTCCTGAAAAAGGGACGTTTCTTTTTTTGCTGAGTTACAAATTTGGTTGACTATTTGGTTTTTACAAATTACCATTCAAATACTAAAATAAAAGTACTTGTATTGCGATGTGTATTTGAAAATACTAAAGTACACAGAAAAAGTATTTTAAATACCAGATATTCAAATACACATGTATTTGACCCCAGGTCTGTTTGACATAAGCCATTTCCAGTTCAATCATATCCATGAAAGAGAGAGAACATCTACATTTGAGTCACTTAGCAGACACTCTTATCCAGAGCAACTGGATATATTTTCATACTGGTCTCCAGTGGGCATCAAACACACAACCCTGACATTGCAACCACCATGCTCTACCAACTGAGCTACACAGAAGGTAAGATGGAGGGTGCCTATACATTCTGGGCAGTTATTGCTGTTTGCAGTAACAGATCGACTTTTTTCAACTGCATCTCAACGGTCTCATCAGTTCCTCTCCTGACTGCTTCTAAATGGGCTCATCAGTACCTCTCCTGGCAAACAGTGTAAAGAAGCATCGCTTCTCCATCTACCAACACCCAAAGCTGTGAATTCATGAAATCTCTCATTTTGATTGACCCTGATCCATAATAAACCGTATGTATAAGAGATAGGATCAGGAAGGAAGGGGGGTCGGTGCGCCTGGAAAATACTTCCCTAATGAAGCCTCCGTGAGACAAACAAAAATCTAATGAAGGATCTAGTAACCCAAGCTCCCCTTAACCCAAACACGCACGCACACACACACACACACACACACACACACACACACACACACACACACACACACACACACACACACACACACACACACACACACACACACACACACACACACACACACACACACACACACACACACACACACACACACACACACACACACACACACACGTCATTCCACCAATTAGATGTCTCTAGGTAATATAACTTAGTAAAAAAATAAATATATATATATATATATCACCTGATTTTAACATTCTGTCATAAAGAGCACATGTTCAACTTAATAAAAAAACATTGTTTTCCCATCTCAAGAGGTTCAATAAATAAAATACTATAGTAAGTCCTGTTAAGCGCTAAATAAAGTAACAGGGTTGACCGAAACAGGGTTGACGACTTGTGACAAGGGAAATGGAAGCTTGTTGGGTGCAACAGGGAGGGGCAATTGAATGCAAGTTTCACCATTTTTTATTTATTGTTAAAACATTTCTAGCCTGTCTATCTATGGGTAACAAGGTTGACGTATTAATGCTCAACCCGCTCAGTATTCCACCACAAAACACCAGAAAATGCCCAAAAAGTATCACACCTTGATCTGTAAGTATCACACCGGTCTTTGTGCTTGTCTCCACCCCCCTCCAGATCAAATACATTTGTATTTGTCACATGCGCCAAATACAACAGGTGTAGACCTTACAGTGAAATGCTTACTTACAATTACTCCTAATAAATTATCTGAGAACGGTACTATCCTCCCCCCGTGTCTGCATCTGGGTCATATCCTGTGTCGTCATAAAAAGGGTAGAACCAGCTTACCTGATTTTACACTATGATTTGACTATTAGATGTTCAACGTTTCTTTTGAAAAAGTTTTTAAAAAATGAATTGTTTCATCATATTAAAACGAGAGTTCAGTTCACGTAACAGGGTTGACCTTAAGATTAGGGACATGATTTTTTTAACCTTAAAATGGATCAATAATCACATGAATAAATAATAATCTTCAGAAGTGACTTTGTCAAACCAACAAAATAACTACGGCTTTACAATGATGGTGAAAACTTGGATAAATGTTGGGATTAAGTGTGTTAAAATATTCCTAGAAGTCACAGAGGATGCAAAGAGGGACATGCCCAAATGCAGAATTGTAGCACTTTAGTAAGTCTTTATTCCCCCCAAAAAATCAGATTTATTGAATATTCCACGTGGTCAATATTGAAGGGCACTTCATGGCTTTCAAATTTGTGCACAATTTCTACTTAAAATATCAAAGGTACTCATTTTGTGGAACGACCCTGCCACCGTGGCCCAGTGGGGTTCTACACTGACTGAGACATGTCACCATGACCCAGAATGCAAAAACTTCAGATCTTTACAACTCAAACAGAGTGATAGGTCTAAGTAAATTCAAAATGTTCTCCCTTCCATGTGTTTGCTCTTTGTATCGAGTATGTGACAGGAAAGAGACTGTTACTGTCACGCCCTGACCTTAGAGAGCCGCCACCGAAGTAGATGCCCACCCAGACCCTCCCCTATAGGTTCAGGTTTGCGGCCGGGAGTCCGCACCTTGGGGGGGGGGGGGGGGGGTACTGTCACGCCCTGACCTTAGAGAGCCGTTTTATTTCTCTATTTGGTTAGGTCAGGGTGTGATGTGGGGTGGGCATTCTATGTTTTGTATTTCTGTGTGTTTGGCCGAATGTGGTTCCCAATCAGAGGCAGCTGTCTATCGTTGTCTCTGATTGGGAATCATACTTAGGCAGCCTGTTTTGCCACCTTAGTTATGGGTAGTTTTTTTCTGTATAGTTTATGCACCATACAGAACTGTTTCGGTTTTCCCTCTTGTATATTTTGTTAGAGTGTTTTGTGATCAAATAAAATCATGAACACCTACCACGCTGCGCTTTGGTCCGATCCTCATAACGACGAGAGCCGTGACAGTTACACTTAATTAATACACTGAATATGTAACACTGGAAAACATGGCATATTTCTCAACAACGTTTTCTTGCAAGTGTGGTGAGGAAGGTTGGTCCTCACATCAGTGCTCGGCTGCAATGTAAAACTGAGAAGGGAGAAAGGAGGAATGAAGAAGAATGGGTAAAAAGGCAGAGTAAAAATGGGAAGTGAGAAGAGGGGTTAGGTGTAGAAAGAGCTATGAAGGTAGGTAGGTAGGCAGGTAGGCAGGCAGGCAGGCAGGTACATATAGATAGGTAGGTAAGTAGTAGATAGGTACTGTAGATACATAGCTGTATGCTTACCTCATTTCTGGTGAAGAGCAGAGGGATCTCCACTATTGGCCTCAGAGCCAGGTGTAAACATTCCATCAGAATGGCTGTGAAATACACACCCCAGATGAGGAAGGAAGACAGCAGCGTGGCAGGTCTGAGCTACGAGCAGCATACTATTACAACAGTTTGGCAAGTATGAAACTGGTGTGTATCCTGACAGATTGTGGCTGGTGTTGGGCATGATCAGCGTCCTGTTACAGCAGCGTGGGTATTTGTGTGCGTGCGTGCGTGCCCGTTTGTGTCTCCTACCTGCTGAATAGACCAGTGAGACAGGCAAGTGTATCAACGGCCGGCTGTACCCCAGCTTCTCAAACTAGAGAGGAGGGGAAAGACAGAGAGGATATCAAAGACCAAGACAAGATGAACTATATGTGTTAATCACCCAAAGAATATATAGAGTTACTCACCAGTGGTGTTAACCATTCAAACAGGTTGACAGATTCCCCGTCGTTGATGAAGTAGGCCTGTCCACTCTGAGGGAGAAAGGTTGATATTACTATGTATACACCCCCACCCCAAACACACACAGGCCTAAATATGTACAATGTGTACAAATGCCACTTGAAGGTAGAACAAACAAGTGCTGAAACGATCATTGGTATCCATGGAGATGGTGAGTAGTAGTAAACTCACAGCCACACAGTTCCTCTTGGGTGTGAGGCTTTCAGCAGCCAGGACGTGGGCCAACACCAGGTTGTCCACATGGACCCAGTTCATCTTGGCCTGGCGGTTTCCAAAGCTAAAACTGAACAACCGGCGCTCCACATTCACCTGGGGAGAGAGGGAAGGAGAAGTGGAGAGAGAGAGAGAGAGAGAGAGAGAGAGAGAGAGAGAGAGAGAGAGAGAGAGGGGGAAGGAGAAGTGGAGAGAGAGAGAGAGAGAGAGAGAGAGAGAGAGAGAGAGAGAGAGAGAGAGAGAGAGAGAGAGAGAGAGAGAGAGAGAGAGAGAGAGAGCGGGTTGATAATTCAACTGAATTCAGGTTAGACTGTATTGTTGTGCTGAGAGTATGTCTGTTCTCATGTGAGTGTGTTTGGGGTTGTGTACGTGTATCAAGGCATGCATGGGTTCGTGTGTGTACAATGGTCTGACATTGAGTGAGGGGAGAGGTAAACTGTATTATGGGAAGAAAGATTAAAAAGCCTCTAAGCAGCTGTCCCCATAGTGAACCGGGAACTGCAGCATCCCAGCCCTGTTCTACCCAGCCCAGCATAGAGTATTCCTTCCCTTCATTCTCCCCAGGGGAGAGAGAGAGAGGGGTGAAACAGGATACCTTAAGAGGATCCATTAATAATATATCCTCACCAGGTACACATTCTGCCAGCCAAGGATCTAAACCCTAAGAGAACCTCTATACCTGATAGAAGGGCATTGAGACTGGGCTGTCATTTTATTGTGTCACCCACACAATTAAATAGTACACAGACATTTATCCCTATGGTGCCGCCGTTTTCGATGGAAAGTGACAAATCAGGTGGAATGTAGAGATGTCTCAGTTCTTTTCATTGTGATTCTATGTGGTAGGTAGGTGTACGGACGCTCACCATAACCCTGTGTAGGTGTCGTCTCTCTTCTGGCCCGTAGATGCCTGAGGGTCTCAGGACACAGGTCCGCAAGAGACCCCCACCTTCACAGAAGAGAATGCCATTGAATAATGAACTAAATCTGGCAACACTGAAAGTTTGTTACAAATGAGTTACTCCACCGTGTAATTACTTGTAACTGAGTCTAGAAATGTAAATTCCACTTAACTGCAAGATAGTGTACTATGCAAATGTATGTAGGTTACTGTAATACTGTATGTAAGTAGTAGTAATAGTTCATCAACATATATAATATGCTAACCTTTGCTTCAACCTGAACCCATCTTCCAGTGTTAATATATTTCCTCTACATCCCATCTTTATAAATGCATGACTGGTCCAGGAGAGTATATAATGACATAGCGCCATGCTCCTAGTTTCATTTAATATATAAATAAGTGGTCATTGATAGGGGGTTATGTTTCCCCGAAGGAGGGGCTGAAGGCATCACACCTATTTAACCAAGCACTCACTGGAATCACACTAATGCAGTAAGAGAATTCCTACACATCTTTGAGAGAGACGACCTCTACATGGGTTTATGTTAATAGATACATTGTGTGTATCAATGTCTCCTGTGACTCTGACTGTCAGTTTTACAGTAAGTATGTACGTGACATCTGTCTGTGACGAGAGTCTGTACTGCATGTCTGGTACTACTGCTACTAACTGTGTGTCTCTGTGTGTAAGTACATCCCTGTGTGTGTGTTGCTTGAGACAAAACGGTGTCGGGTGAACACTGCTCTCCAGTCTCAAGTGGCATTGTGCTTTCCAGCTCTAAATTGAACTGGTGTCAGCAGGTCCAGATGGATTAGGTTGCACACACATGGATAGCTTGGTTTCCATGCCAACCTCACTCACTCACAAATACACACAAGCACATGTGCACACGACCACACACACACACACACACACACACACACACACACACACACACACACACACACACACACACACACACACACACACACACACACACACACACACACACACACACACACACACACACACACAGTTTGGCTGTGGAAACATACAGCATCCATTCATACACACTGAGAATCATAAGACAATGTCAATGACCTGAACACATCATTTCCATTTGAGGATATCATCACTGTCTTGATGCTGTAAGTAACCCCTATCCTATCACCTCAAGACCATGCCAGACAAAGTCACAGTGTCTCTGCCATAGACACATAATTATAATAATAGATCTAACACTGTATATCTTCAGTCTATTTCTAGGGTCTCTCTTACCTTTGAGTGAGCGTCCATTGGCTGTTAGGACCATCTGGTCAGAGATAGATTTGGTCCTGGAGTAGTGGTCTATGTGCTGGGACAGCAGAACGCATCATATCTATTCATATCAATCCATGTGTTTTATTATTTCCTAAGACATAGCCATCAGTGGACCTATTCATTGTTACTGCTGCTGCTGAGGAAAGTACAGGTAACTGCCAGAATAAAGAAAACACTTGAGTAAATGAGGGATACAAAGTATATTTAAAGCAGGTGCTTCCACACAGGTGTGGTTCCTGAGTTAATTAAGCAATTAACATCCCATCATGCTTAGGGTCATGTATAAAAATGCAGAGCTGTTTTGATGGCAGTATATTAATTAACACATTTATGATGTTGTTTCCTTTATTTGGGCAGTTACCTGTATGTCCTTCAGAAGAGGTTGCAAGATAGATGCATGTCAGAGGTGTGACACTCATACTGTACACACCACACACACTCACTCTCTCTCACACACACCCCGCCAGTGTCAGGTTGACAGGCTTTGGGCCTCCAAGCTATCCTAAACTGTGTAACTCTACTCATGCGGGACTTATACAGTCATGTAAGCTGGAAGGAGCAGCTCTGGGAGAAGATTACATTCATGAGCTTCCTTTATCAGCCTGGTTCTGGATGTCATGTACACCTTGTCAGCTTCAATCTCAAGGTTTACTGGAAAACATCACATAGCAAAGGTGCCCAGTCCTTTAACCAATTGTATGTACCACATGAAAAGTAAACTATGAAAAAAGATCATACGTTGTGTTTTCATCAACCCAGAGCAAACACTTATTCTATATAGACACAGTAAAGCTAGCCTGGGTAAAGCAGACAGAATGCTGCACTCACTTTCATTCAGTCTGGTTTACCCAGGCTACAGTAAAGCTGCTCCTCATTGGGACATCCTGTTCTTACTCACCATGTCCAGGGGCACACAGGGCAATGAGTCCTCGTCGCCCTCCTCTATGGGTTTGCCAGCAAACGTCACGTTGATCGTACTGGTGTAGACCAGCCTGGTGATGCCCTTCTCCACACACACTGAAACAAGCACACACACACACAGGGTTATCATTGGGCCAAGTCGTTTAACTGACAACACATTCTTATTTAGGAGTTTACTTAATATTCTAAACCTGGGTCATGACTCAAAAGCCTATTAGCCCACTGAGCTCCAGCCTAGTCATTAGCTCTGGGAGTTAACACACGTCTGTAGGTCTTGGACAAGAGACTGTTCTACACTACCTCCAACTACATTTAGCAGGCATTATATGGCTACTCATATATGGCTGTACTGTTACACTGCACCCCATTAGAAGCCCTTCAACAGGTCTCTTCCACTATTTCATCATAGGGGCCAAACGTTTACACATTATTGTGAAGGAGGGCCAAAAATGTTTCACCTCCTAGGACGTCTTGTGCCTATAAAAATGTATTTACATACAGTATGTTGTGCAAAGATAATACTGTATGTAATGTAAAGAATGTGTTGTTAATCTAAGGAATGGTCTACCTGTCTGTGTGAGAGGGGAAGTTGATAAGTGTGACAATAGTTGAAGAGTGAGGTGAGGAGGGAGGTGAGGAGGGAGGGGAGGAAGGAGGGGAGGAGGTAGGGAAGAAAGAAGGGGAGAGGTAGGGAAGGAAGGAAGGGAGGAAGGTGGGAGGAGGGAGGGGAGCTTGTTACCATTAATGACGTTGTTCGTCCCTCCGACGTTGACCGACTCCACCTGCTCTTTCCTCAGCTGTGAGACACAGAACAGAATAACTTTTAACACTGTTTGTGTGGGAACTAATGTGTAATGTGTAACTAATGTGTAACCCTAAATCCGGAACCATGGGCAGCCTCTTAGATATCATCCTGACCAACTTGCCCTCTAAATACACCTCTGCTGTCGTCAACCAGGATCTGAGCGATCACTGCCTCATTGCCTGCGTCCGTAATGGGTCCGCGGTCAAACGACCACCCCTCATCACTGTCAAACGCTCCCTAAAACACTTCAGCAAGCAGGCCTTTCTAATCGACCTGGCCCGGGTATCCTGGAAGGATATTGACCTCATCCCATCAGTAGAGGATGCCTGGTTGCTCTTTAAAAGTGCTTTCCTCACCATCTTAAATAAGCATGCCCCATTCAAAAAATGTAGAACTAAGAACAGATATAGCCCTTGGCTCACCCCAGACTTGACTGCCATTGACCAGCACAAAAACATCCTGTGGCGTTCTGCATTAGCATCAAATAGTCCCCGCGATATGCAACTTTTCAGGGAAGTCAGGAACCAATACACACAGTCAGTTAGGAAAGCTAAGGCTAGCTTTTTCAAACAGAAATTTGCATCCTGTAGCACTAATTCCAAAAAGTTTTGGAACACTAAAGTCCATGGAGAACAAGAGCACCTCTTCCCAGCTGCCCACTGCACTGAGGCTAGGAAACACTGGCACCACCTATAAATCTAATAAATTATCGATCATTTCAATAAGCATTTTTCTATGGCTGGCCATGCTTTCCACCTGGTTACCCTTACCCCGGCCAACAGCTCTGCACCCCCTGCAGCGACTTGCCCAAGCCCCCCCCCCCCCCCCCGCTTCTCATTCACCCAAATCCAGACAGCTGATGTTCTGAAAGAGCGGCAAAATCTGGATACCTACAAATCAGCTGGGCTAGACAATCTGGACCCTCTCTTTCTAAAATTACCGAAATTGTTGCAACCCCTATTACTAGCCTGTTCAGCCTCTCTTTCGTATCGTCTGAGATCCCCAAAGATTGGAAAGCTGCCGCGGTCATCCCCCTCTTCAATGGGGGAAACACACTAGACCCAAACTGTTATAGACCTATATCCATCCTGCCCTGCCTTTCTAAAATCTTCTAAATCCAAGTTAACAAACAGATCACCGACAATTTCGAATCCCATGGTACCTTCTCCACTATGCAATCTAGTTTCCGAGCTGGTCATGGGTGCACCTCAGCCATGCTCAAGGTCCTAAACAATATCATAACCGCCATCGATAAAAGACAGTACTGTGCAGCTGTCTTCATCGACCTGGCCAAGGCTTTCGACTTTATCAATCACTGCATTCTTATCGGTAGACTCAATAGCCTTGGTTTCTCAAATGACTGCCTTGCCTGGTTCACCAACTACATCTCAGATAGATGTCAGTGTGTCTAATCAGAGGGCCTGTTGTCCGGACCTCTGGCAGTCTCTATGGGGGTACCACAGGGTTCAATTTTCGGGCCGACTCTTTTCTCTGTAAATATCAATGATGTCGCTCTTGCTGCTGGTGATTCTCTGATCCACCTCTACACAGACGACACCATTCTGTTTACATCTGGCCCTTCTTTGGACACTCTGTTAACCTGTTTAGGATGGGGGCGCTGTTGTGACTATTTATGCTAATCGTGTAATTTTTGAAACGGCTTCCCACAAAGTTCTTGATCGTACAATATGCATATTATTATTATTATTGGATAGAAAACAGTCTATAGTTTCTATAGGAGTTGAAATTTTGTCTCTAAGTGGAACAGAGCCCATTCTACAGCAATTTCCCTGACATGGAGTCAGATTACAGAAATTTTGGCCACTGTTCTGGAGTCAGTTAAAAGGGCACTGTTATTGCTATGACTATACGGACACTGCTTACGTCTTCCCCTGGATGTCTTTACGTGATGACGATTTGAATGGGGTCGATTGCGCGTTCACAGGCACTATAAATTAAAAAACCCTGAGGCTAGTCACTCTTTTGGAGCTGCGTCATGCGCCTAGAGGACACCGACCCGCACCTGTTCCAAGCATTAGTGGAGGGAGTAATATTACTCTGGTCATGTTTCTACTCGTTATGGGAGTTAAAAACATCATAAGGTAGTTAATTTAAAGCGTTTTATAGCAATTTATATCCGTTTAGTGCGATTTTGGGACATTTATTTCTGAAACGCTGTGAATTGCTGGGCACGCTTCCAGTTCATCCCGAACGCAGTTGGCATTTCCACATGGCAAGAGGACAGCTTTCCACCAAAAGACGATTGGACCCAAGAAAGGATCCTTTGCCCAAGATACTGATGGAAGAACAGCTCAAAGTAGGACATTTTTATTATGATAAATCGTGTTTCTGTCGAAAAATGTTAGTGGCTTAGGACGCCATGTTTTTTGACGTAGCTTCGCTTGGCGCAAGCTGTATTGAAAAGTAAGGATAATTAAAAAAATGTAATTCCGCGATTGTATTAAGAATTAAATTGTCTATCAATCCCTGTCCACCCTATATTTTTTAGTCACGTTTATGAGTATTTATGTATAAGAGTAGATCACTGTCTAAGTGGCGCACAGACTTTTTCTGACCAGCTGAGCTACATTTCACATTGTCTAACCATGATTTTGGTGGCTAAATATAAACATTTTCGATCAAACTCTATATGGATTGTGTAATATGATGTTACAGGAGTGTCATCTGAAGAATTCTGAGAAGGTTAGTGAAAAAATTAATATATTTTGGCGATGTTTACTTTTATCGCTCACTTTGGCTAGAATCAATGCTGGGCTGCTATGTGCTATGTGCTATGCTAATATAACGATTTATTGTGTTTTCGCTGTAAGACACTTAGAAAATCTGAAATATTGTCTGTATTCACAGGATCTGTGTCTTTCGATTCGTGTATGCTGTGTATTTTTACGAAATGTTTGATGATTAGTAAGTAGGTAAACACGTTGCTCTAAGTAGTTTTTCTATTCCATTTGTGACGGTGGGTGCAATTGTAACCTATGCCATCTACCTGAAATATGCACTTTTTTCTAACAAAACCTATCCCATACCATAAATATGTTATCAGACTGTCATCTGATGAGTTTTTTTCTAGGTTAGGGGCTATAAATATCTTAGTTTAGCCGAATTGGTGATAGCTACTGGTGTTGGTGGACAAATAAAAGATGGTGGATTATGCTAATGTGTTTTTAGGTAATAGATGTACATCTTTACATATTGTGTCTTCCCTGTAAAACATTTTAAAAATCGGACATGTTGACTGGATTCACAAGATCTGTGTCTTTCATTAGCTGTATTGGACTTTAATGTGTGAAAGTTAAATATTTTAAAAAAATATTGTTTTTGAATTTCGCGGCACTGGTTTTTCAGTGGGGGTGGGGGGGGAGTGCCGCTAGCGGCACTCTCATCCTAGACAGGTTAACAAACCTCCAAACGAGCTTCAATGCCATACAACACTCCTTCCGTGGCCTCCAACTGCTATTAAATGCTAGTAAAACTAAATGCATGCTCTTCAACCGATTGCTGCCTGCACCCGCCCACCCGATTAGCATCACTACTCTGGATGGTTCTGACTTAGAATATGTGGACAACTATAAATACCTAGGTGTCTGGCTAGACTGTAAACTCTCCTTCCAGACTCACATTAAGCATCTCCAAATTAAATTGAGAATCGGCTTCCTATTTCGCAACAAAGCATCCTTCACTCATGCTGCCAAACATACCCTCGTAAAACTGACTATCCTACCGATCCTTGACTTTGGTGATGTAATTTACAAAATAGCCTCCAAAACTCTACTCAGCAAACTGGATGTAGTCTATCCCAGTGCCATCCGTTTTGTCACCAAAGCCCCATATACTACCCACCACTGTGACCTGTATGCTCTCGTTGGCTGGCCCTCGCTATATTTTCGTCGCCAAACCCACTGGCTCCAGGTCATCTATAAGTCTTTGCTAGGTAAAGCCCTGCCTTATCTCAGCTCACTGGTCACCATAGCAACACCGGCCCGTAGCATGTGCTCCAGCAGATATATTTCACTGGTCACCCCCAAACCCAACACTTCCTTTGGTCGCCTTTCCTTCCAGTTCTCTGCTGCCAATGACTGGAACGAATTGCAAAAATCACTGAAGCTGAAGACATATCTCCCTCTCTAAATTTAAGCATCAGCTGTCAGAGCAGCTTACCGATCACTGTCCCTGTACAAAGCCAATCTGTAAATAGCACACCCAACTACCTCATCCCAATATTGTTATCTATCTTCTTGCTAATTGCAATTATTTCGCCTTTATGGCCTATTTATTGCCTTACCTCCCTTACCTCCCCTTCTACATTTTCACACACTGTACATAGCTTTTTCTATTGTGTTATTGACTGTATGTTTGTTTATGTGTAACTCTGTGTTGTTGTTTTTGTCGCACTGCTTTTCTTTATCTTGGCCAGGTCGCAGTTGTAAATGAGAACTTGTTCTCAACTGGCCTATCTGGTTAAATAAAGGAGAAATAAAAAACAAAAAATCTAATTAAAGTAATGACACCCTTTATAAAGTCACTTCAAAAAGTTAGTAAATCTCCTGCTATATGACCACTACCTTCAGCCTGTCCTTACCCACCAGCCAAACACACAGACAAGCTTTCTAAGTTACATAATCATCTCCTAGCTGACTGTAAATATTTCAGAGCGTGAGAGAGAGACTCAGTATCAGGCAGAGAGGGACAAGAGACACAGGTGATACTACAATGTGAACAATTGAGTTTCACTAACAAAGCCTCCATTCAGTATGTTATGATTTATCCTACTCTGGAACCCATAGACAGGCATCCATTCCATCTCTGTCACACGCCACTCAAGTCGTTGCATTTAAGACAAAAAATGTACTCTGTACCGTATTCTTGGAACAGTGTTACAGGAGACCAACAACTATGAGTGATGGTTTTTGAATTGTTTACATTCCCAGTCAGCTAAATGAATAAAGAAAGTAGAAGGGTTCAATTCTACCCTCCATCTGTTCAGGAACTCACCTGTTCTGGGCCTGACATCCCATAGGAAGCGGTGTGGAATATACAGTCGACCCCCTCACAGATCTTATACAGAGAATCATAGTCCCGGATGTCGCTCTGCAAGGGGAGAAAATCAGTATTACGAAAGACAATGATATGCTGTGTTTTTTCCTCTACCCTATGACTGTACTTCACTGTTATACAGTATGTAATATAACAGTACGATAAACCATCAGATTTAACTGTCTCATGTTAGGAACAGTCAACCCTTTGTTGTATTCATATTAGAAAGAGCGGCTCTGATATTAAAGTGTCAGTAATGTGAGGAAACATTTGACATAATTCATCCAGTCTGCTATGGAACTCTCCGCCTTCTTTTCAAGGTGAACTATCTTGTTGGGTAAGATGACAGCTTGAACATATAGTACATGCTATGTCCATGTATTAGCCAATTATTAGTAAGTACAATTAAGTTAAAGTGCCATGAAGGCTGCACCTGAAACCTGAATCAGAGCCCCGGCCTCCTTCTGTCCTAGTCAACACCTGGCACCCTCAACTAGATCACTTACCTGTGTCTTTATACCTGAGCCATGTATACCCAACCTTATTAGCCCCGTCTACCCTGGGGTATATGAGGAGAAATACTACACTAAAGACACTTGAATTTCAATGTATCCCCCTGATAACATACAGTGTTCTCTCTCTACTTTTTCAATTACGATATTAACAAAGGGGTAATTTCAAACTAGTAATCATTTAGGTACAATGATCAAAAACAAAAGTAGTGGTGTAAAGTACTTAAGTAAAATAACTTTAAAGTACTACATCAGTTGTTTTTTGGGGTATCTGTACTTTACTTTACTATTTATATTTTGGCCAACTTTTACTTTTACTTTACTACATTCCTAAAGAAAAGAATGTACTTTTTACTCCATACATTTTCCCTGACACCCAAAAGTACTCATTACATTTTGACAGAAAAATTGTCCAATTCACACACTTATCAAGAGAACATCCCTGGTCATCCCTACTGCCTCTGATCTGGCGGACTCACTAAACACAAATGCTCCAGTTGTAAATTATGTCTGAGTGTTGGAGTATGACCCTGGCTATCCGTCAATATATATATATTTTTTAATTGTGCCATCTGGTTTGCTTAATATACGGAATTTGAAATGGTTTATACTTTTACTTTTGATACTTAAGTACATTTTAGCAGTTCCATTTACTTTGATACTTAAGTACATTTAAAACCAAATACTTTTAGACTTTTACTCAAGTAGTATTTTACTGAGTGACTTTCACTTTTACTTGAGCCATTTTCTATTAAGGTGTCTTTACTTGTACTCAAGTATGACAAATTAGTACTTTTTCCACCACTGAACAAAAGGAAAGCAACAAAACCCTGGGAAATCCAGGACTGGAGTTGCGTACCCCGGGGATGAATCTTAACTTCCACTTAAGTCAAATTTTTACTTTGTCAAGCATTGATGACAGTGACATACTAAGTAAACATTTGAAAGTTGAAAGTTAGGATTTGCCCCGAAGTGACTAGTGCGTCTACTCTACCTACCTGATGGAAGACAGTACCATCTGGAGTATCCCACTGTGGCTTGTGAAGATCCAGCAGCACCACAGACACTCCCTGGCTGACCAGAGCTCTCCCCAGCCTCAACCCGAAATACCCTGCTCCCCCGGTCACCAGCACCCTGCCTGTCCCCATCCCTGCCCCTCTCAAGGCCTGATCAGTCACTTCATCCAGGCGGGGGGCTGGACACTCTGGGCTGCTGCACCAGGCACCCACCACCCCGTTGGCCCTGTGTCGGGAGGTTGGAGTTGGGGTAGAGGTTAGGTCTGGGGCTGGCCGGCTCACCCAGGACTGGAGCTGATGGTTGAGGTGGTGGTTGTGGAGGTGTCTATTAGCCTGTATACGGCACCCAGCACTGCCTGGGTCAGGCAGGGGGACACAGGGGTAGGGCAGCTGCTCTACCTGGCACAGAGAGCCTCCGATGTCCTTCATACTGGGGCCACACAACTCCATTCAGACTCCTCTTGGGATAGATGGAATTCGGAACCCTGTGAGGGACAGGGGGTTCAAATGGTAGGTACCTCATCATTACAGCTATTCTCCATAAGATACACGGTAGCCACCTTCATCGGCTATAACTAATAACATTTTCTTTGCCAATTAATTTACATGACCAGACTATAAAAAATAACAAAGAAATACTAATTCATTTGTCTGAGTAATCAATAGAGTAAAGTACAGGACTAAAACAAGTTTGACTGTGAGTCAGTCTGTACAATGAGTCATCGCGGAGACCGCTGCAGATACAGACAGACACCATGTGCCATTGTCTATTCGGATGTCAACCTCTAGTTATTTTATCTCAATTGTCACATAAAAATACTAGTTCCGTGATACTATTTCCTTCTCTATACTACACTGGTGATTTCCTACGACAAAGTTGAGTTGAACGTATGGGTATCTAACATTGACCTACAGCCAAAATGCGCAGATTCTAAATGTTTTTTTTCTTTCTGTTTCATATTTTACAACGGTCTTAAAAGAAACATACAATATCCCATCAACCTTCTGAATAAACCAAAATATAGGCCTACCCAGTGATGCGCGGATCTGGTTGCCACATTACTTTCCATTGTAAATTATGTCACTAAAACGACTTTGGTAAATAGGCCTACTGTACCTTTCAACGTAATGTCATATATCTGCTTATGTCCATTGAATACATATCATTAAAAGATCCCCCTTTTTATATTTTGACACCCCTCTCGCAGGTCCCTGCAGTCTACGCTGACAACCTTTGCCTGACAATCACTTGTGGCTTCACCTGAGACGCGTTACCGTAGGGTCTGGATGAAACGCGCACACTCTGACTAAGATCATGTTTCACAGGTACAAAATCAGCAAATGTACAGAATACCTATTTGTCATTCCTTCACAAACCTCGCCCCTCCCCTAGTCCTGTCTCAACCCTGCACTTCTCAAGCGTCAACCCTTCTCCTCAAATCTCTCTGACGCCCACCCAACTCCCCAGCATCCTTCTGCAAGTGCTGGCTCAGCTGCTTGCTTCTTGATGAAACGGTAACACCTTAAAGCGGCAATCAGGCAATCAGCGGTAGAAACAATACCAAATACTTTCCCGCTCATGTTTTGGTAAAAAGCTGAGGGTCAGGACTGGAGAAATGTAACCACTCTCAAATTCAGGACTGGCTATTCATGATGTCAACATTATAGTTTGATTATGTTTTGAGGCTGTATAGTGTTTGTTTACATTTACTTTGTTTACAAACACTGTGGTAAAATAAGCTTATATTTTGGGTTCTGATGGGGTATGACAGTTGAACTAAGCTCATTGGACATTTCTAAGTTATATTCTTCAAGAATCAATGGGGTACATATCATTAATTTATAAGTCCAAAATGGATGTAGCAACTGCACATTACCCCTTAAAATGTCATATTTACTGGGAAAGCTTTCCCAACCCTCATTCTTTCATTGTAATGTGTCATGTGTGTCAACCCAGTGCTTGGGAAGTGAACAGTATGAAGCTGTGTTGACTTGTCAAAAGATCCTGATGAAATGTGGGATGATTGGGTTTTCAGTGCTGTAAGTAGGTGTCTGATGGTGTCTGATATTATTGCAGTTTGTTTGTGCTTCTATGTGTTTATTACCTTCATTACACCTAATAAAGATGTATGACATGCTAGGCATGTTCATATTAGACATGCTCATATTAGACATGTTCATATTAGACATGTTCATATTAGACATGTTCATACTAGACATGTTCATATTAGACATGTTCATATTAGACATGTTTATATTAGACATGTTCATATTAGGCATGTTCATATTAGACATGTTCATATTAGACATGTTCATATTAGACATGCTCATATTAGACATGTTCATATTAGACATGTTCATATTAGACATGCTCATATTAGACATGTTCATATTAGACATGTTCATACTAGACATGTTCATATTAGACATGTTCATATTAGACATGCTCATATTAGACATGTTCATATTAGACATGTTCATATTAGACATGTTCATACTAGACATGTTCATATTAGACATGCTCATATTAGACATGTTCATATTAGACATGCTCATATTAGACATGTTCATACTAGACATGTTCATATTAGACATGTTCATATTAGACATGTTCATACTAGACATGTTCATATTAGACATGTTCATATTAGACATGTTTATATTAGACATGTTCATATTAGGCATGTTTATATTAGACATGTTCATATTAGGCATGTTCATATTAGACATGTTCATACTAGACATGTTCATATTAGACATGTTCATATTAGACATGCTCATATTAGACATGCTCATACTAGACATGTTCATACTAGACATGTTCATATTAGACATGTTCATATTAGACATGTTCATATTAGACATGTTCATATTAGACATGCTCATATTAGACATGTTCATTTTAGACATGCTCATATTAGACATGTTCATACTAGGAATGTTCATATTAGACATGTTCATATTAGACATGTTCATATTAGACATGTTCATACTAGACATGTTCATATTAGACATGTTCATATTAGGCATGTTCATATTAGACATGTTCATTTTAGACATGTTCATATTAGACATGTTCATATTAGACATGTTCATATTAGACATGTTCATACTAGACATGTTCATATTAGACATGTTCATATTAGACATGTTTATATTAGGCATGTTCATATTAGACATGTTCATATTAGACATGTTCATATTAGACATGTTCATATTAGACATGTTCATACTAGACATGTTCATATTAGACATGTTCATATTAGACATGTTTATATTAGACATGTTTATATTAGGCATGTTCATATTAGGCATGTTCATATTAGACATGTTCATATTAGACATGTTCATATTAGACATGTTCATATTAGACATGTTCATATTAGACATGTTCATATTAGACATGTTCATATTAGACATGTTCATATTAGACATGTTCATATTAGACATGTTCATACTAGACATGTTCATATTAGACATGTTCATATTAGACATGTTTATATTAGGCATGTTCATATTAGGCATGTTCATATTAGACATGTTCATATTAGACATGTTCATACTAGACATGTTCATATTAGACATGTTCATATTAGGCATGTTCATATTAGGCATGTTCATATTAGGCATGTTCATATTAGACATGTTCATATTAGACATGTTCATATTAGACATGTTCATATTAGACATGTTCATATTAGACATGTTCATATTAGACATGTTCATATTAGACATGTTCATATTAGACATGTTCATATTAGACATGTTCATATTAGGCATGTTCATATTAGGCATGTTCATATTAGGCATGTTCATATTAGGCATGTTCATTTTAGACATGTTCATTTTAGACATGTTCATTTTAGACATGCTCATATTAGACATGTTCATACTAGGAATGTTCATTTTAGACATGTTCATATTAGACATGTTCATATTAGACATGCTCATATTATTTATAACAGACATCATGGAATCATTTGTTTTATTCATGCCGATATGTTCATTGGTACATAGAAACAATATAACACAATAAGGTTATTAGCTGTTTTTAGAGAAACAATACCAAAGTGGTCAGCCCTGCCTCTTCAGGCTATATAGTGTTTTTTTTTTACAAACATTGGAGTAAAACAAGCTTTCTGATGGGTATGACAGTTGAAGTAAGCTCATGAGGCATTTATAAATTATATTCTTCAAGAATCAATGGGTACATATAGAAATAATTTATAAGTAAAAAAATGATGTAGCAACTAATCATTCTAGTTTTAAATTAAGAAAAGCAGAGGTTTGTCAATCTGAACAAAGCATACTGCACACCCAAATTAGGTCAAATAGAACTGTGTACAGTATATGGTTAATCCGACAAAATTCATGCACACCAGTTTTAATCTCTTAACAACTACTTTCTTCATATATTTAGTCACTGAAAATCTGAATTACAAATGTGTATATAAAATCATTGAAGTCAAATTCTTGGGTTTACAGTAATCTAGTCTGTTTGGTTGATTCTTGTTGTTTCCTCTGGATTCTTCTTTTCCAAAATGATTTCCCTGTCAAAAACAGGTCAAGGTCAGTCATGGACAACAGTTTTTATGCTAAATTTAACCCATTTGCTCACTGTAAGACAAACCTGAAGACCTGTGCCTGCTTCCGGAAATGTCTCAGTTTGTCAATTTCCTGAGCCAGTCTCCTCAAATCATCTCCCTCAAGGGCCGGCAGGGTAGGTTCCTGTTGGAATCAGTTCACAATAGGTCCCTCAAACTTGAATATCTGTCTCTACTGTGTACTCATCCTTCGTACCCCTGAGTGGTATGAGACAGGGAAAGCTGGTTCAGTGTTTGACTAATAGCACACAGGCTATGACGCTCAGGTGTGTATACATGCGTACGTGTGTTTGTGTGTGCGTGTGTGTCTACTCACATCTCCATCCCTAAGGCCCGATTCCAACAGCCCACTGAGTGCATCCACATTGTCATGACAACGATGGTACCGACCCCCAGTTTGGTGGGCCAGTTTCTTCAGAAAGTCATTGGCTGAGCTGTCAGAAGTGTAATAGAGGGTCATAGTGAGCGTCATCGTGTAATAGATTAAATGTACAAATCAATCAATGTACAAATCCATCAATCATATAGTCAGACCTGTCTGTGCAGTTGAATGAGACAGTGTGAATAGTAATGTGGTTCCCTGTGGTCAGTCTCTCCGTCTCTTTCAGCACCAGGCTGCAGCTGGAATCTGGCTTCCCATCACTCAGCAGGTACAGGCCCACACTGTCCCCAAACCTACAGCCAGTCTGAGGAGTATACATACAGAGGTTATAACATGACAAGGAGCATACAAACAGAGGTTATAACATGACATATATAAACATAATTGGTTAACATGACATATGCCATGTACCAAGAACAGCAGGTACAGGCCCACACTATCATCAAACCCTCAGCCAGTCTGGGCAACATACATATGGAGGTTATAACATGACAGTTATTACTTAACTTCACTAGGGTAGGGGGCAGCATTGGGAATTTTGGATGAAAAGCATGCCCAAATTAAACTGCCTGCTACTCAGCCATAAAAGCTAGAATATGCATATAATTAGTAGATTTGGATAGAAAACACTCTGAAGTTTCTAAAACTGTTTGAATGATGTCTGTGAGTATAACAGAACTAATATGGCAGGCAAAAACCTGAGAAAAAATCCAACCAGGAAGTGGGAAATCTGAGGTTTGTAGTTTTTCAACTCATTGCCTATCGAATGCACAGTGTCTATGGGTCATATGCACTTCCCAAAGCTCCCACTAGATGCCAACAGTCTTTAGAACCTTGTTTGAGGCATCTACTGTGAAGTGGGGGCGAATGAGAGGGGATTGAGTCAGAGGTCTGCCAGAGAGGCATGAGCTGACCACGCACGTTCACGTGATAGTTAGCTTGCGTTCCATTGCAATTCTGCAGACAATTCTCCGGTTGGAACATTATTGAAGATTTATGTTAAAAACATCCTAAAGATTGATTCTATACATCGTTTGACATGTTTCTACGGACTGTAACGGAACTTTTTGACTTTGTCTACACCTAGTGATCACGCCTCATGAATTTTGATTACTGGGCTAAACGCGCAAACAAAAAGGAGGTATTTGGACATAAATGATGGACATTATCGAACAAAACAAACATTTATTGTGTAACTGGGATTCCTGGGAGTGCATTCTGATGAAGATCATCAAAGGTAAGTGAATATTTATAATGCTATTTCTGACTTCTGTTGACTACACAACATGGCGGATATCTGTTTGGGTTGTTTTGGTCTCTGAGCGCTGTACTCAGATTATTGCATGGTGTGCTTTTTCCGTAAAGTTTTTTTTAAATCTGACAGCGGTTTCATTAAGGAGAAGTGGATCTAAAATTCCATGCATAACAGTTGTATCTTTTAGCAATGTTTATTATGAGTATTTCTGTAAATTGATGTGGCTCTCTGCAAAATCACCGGATGTTTTGGAACTACTGAACATAACGCGCCAATGTAAACTCAGATGTTTGGATATAAATATGAACTTTACCGAACAAAACATACATGTATTGTGTAACATGAAGTCCTATGAGTGTCATCTGATGAAGATCATCAAAGGTTAGTGATTCATTTTATCTCTATTTCTGCTTTTTGTGACTCCTCTCTTTGGCTGGAAAAATGGCTGTGTTTTTCTGTGACTTGGCACTGACCTAACATAATCGTTTGGTGTGCTTTCGTCGTAAAGCCTTTTTGAAAATCGGACACTGTGGCTGGATTTACAACAAGTGTATCTTTAAAATGGTGTAAAATACTTGTATGATTGAGGAATTTTAATTGTGGGATTTCTGTTGTTTTCAATTTGGCGCCCTGCAGTTTCACTGGCTGTTGACGAGGTGGGACGCGTCCCACATACCCTAGTGAGGTTAAACCCGTCACCTGCAGGGCCTCCAGAGTGTTGGTTCCCCCATGGGTGTTGAGCTGATATGCCCACTGCACCGCGTCGCGGCATGCCTCCTCTGTAGGCTCCTGCAGTGCCGGATGCCACACCTTCACTTCCTCAGAGAACGCCAGCAGAGAGAACCTGGGACACAGTCAGAGAAGGGGTCTGGGGTTAGATATGACAATAACCAATGGGTGTGAGTGTAGCAGGGGTGAGATGGTTATATGAACATAATGAACTTAAGTTACAGTAGTAACAACCACAGAACTAGAATAAGATGTTATTTAAATTTCTACTGTCACCATTGCCTGTAATTTTCCTCTATGAAACAGACAGATGGATAGAAAGAGAAACGTGAGCCTGTTTGTCTAGGCCAACACAGAGTTCCTTTTTCATTATTTTTCTGGGATAGTCAACAGTGGAAGTGTCCAGGGGTAAGCAAAGCTTTTTAGGTTTAGTTTACCTGACTGTGTTGTGATGCAGCTGTTCCCAGATGAGAGAGGCCAGCTTGGTCTTCAGCTCCCCCAGGCAGGGAGCCATGGAGCCGGACACATCCAGCAGCACACACACCTCCCTCTCCAGCACCGTCCCAAACACACGCCTGCTACCTGGGGAGGAAGTGAGCGGAAGGAGCCAGACACTATGGTTTCTTCAACCGGGCATTCATAGATATTTCAGTACTTTGGTACCATATAATTAGAATGACTAGAACAGAGGTCTTCAGACAAGATACAGAGACAGTGACAGAGACATAGAGCGAGAGAGAGGCATACCAGAGAGCAGCCATTGCAGCCTCTGTATGTAGCGCAGCAGGAGTCTCTCAGTCTGAGTAAGGTACTGTTTTAACTCTCCTGGAGTCAGCTGCAGGTGCTTCACCATCCCCTGAAACAACAACCACAGACAGAGACAGGAGGCTCAGACCAGCATGGGAGTTTTATTTATTTATTTATTTTTATTTTACCGTTATTTTACCAGGTAAGTTGACTGAGAACACGTTCTCATTTGCAGCAACGACCTGGGGAATAGTTACAGGGGAGAGGAGGGGGATGAATGAGCCAATTGTAAACTGTGGATAGATAGCTGGTTGGATAACCTGATATTATTATTATTTATAATCAAATGTAATTATTTTTTCACCATTTGGCCGCATTGGACATTTGTACTCGTACTTGAACTTAGTTGCTAGCATTTTAATTTGTATTTATGCCAAAAGATGTTATTGAAGCCATTCTCCTCTGACTCACGTTGATGTGGACACTGGGGAAGATGGAGCAGTATTTGGCAGACACTCTCTTGAGGACCGAGGGGACCAGCTTCTTATGATGAGTACAGTCAGGTCCAGACACCAGCTTATAGATGTCAAGCTTCTGCCTCTTAATACTGAACCTCTTCAGCCACTACAGGTCAGGGCCAAGAGACATATGAGAAAAAAATGCATATTGGCCCCTCCCCACACACACACACACATTTTTAGCACATTGCCTTATCAGACCGACTTATAATAAGAGCATTTAAATAAGGCGGCTGATGTTAGATGAATATATCAATCTGATTGGTTGACTTGATGATTGGCATGCATTTCTCATACTGCACCCGATTGGTCGAGCAGATCTCTTCCTGCTTTGGCAGAGTCACTAAGGGGATGGACTTTCGGACACTTTTAGGTTTGGGGTAAGACTTGAACACCACACCTAGGTCAAGACAATAGGGAAAATACAATCACAACCCAAAAAGTCAACACGCACACGTGCACACATGAGCACGCACACGTGCACACACACACACGTGCACACACACACACACACACACACACACACACACACACTCTTACCCAAGTTACCATCTTCCAGGTAGAACACAGACTGGGAGACCTGAGAAGGCTTCCTCTGCTTGGCTTTAGTCTCTACTGGACCCCAACCAGTCATGGGCTGTACTGAAGGAGAAACAACAAACAAGCTAACTAATAAAAGGCTATATCAATTTTACATCATACAATTATTTAAACTTGAAAAAAGACCTCATCCTTTGTATACAAACTAAAAAACATCTGCAGTTTTGTATTATCAAAACACAACAATTCATCTCATGAGTGTATCCCTGGGAAAACAAAAATAATAAAACAACAACAACAATAACAACAAGAAAGCTAGTCTGAGGTAGACGGGTAACGTTTTAGTAGAGGACAAAAATAGAGCTGAGTCATCCTTCATTCAGTACACTGAGGGGAGAAACCCTAACCCTGGCTGACGGGGTGATGATGTACCTGAGGGGAGAAACCCTGACCCTGGCTGACGGGGTGATGATGTACCTGAGGGGAGAAACCCTGACCCTGGCTGACAGGGTGATGATGTACCTGAGGGGAGAAACCCTGACCCTGGCTGACAGGGTGGTGATGTACCTGAGTGGAGAATCCCTAACCCTGGCTGACGGGGTGGTGATGTACCAGGGGAGAATCCCTAACCCTGGCTGACAGGGTGATGATGTACCTGAGGGGAGAAACCCTGACCCTGGCTGACGGGGAGATGATGTACCTGAGGGGAGAAACCCTGACCCTGGCTGACGGGGAGATGATGTACCTGAGGGGAGAAACCCTGACCCTGGCTGACGGGGTGATGATGTACCTGAGGGGAGAATCCCTAACCCTGGCTGACGGGGTGATGATGTACCTGAGGGGAGAAACCCTGACCCTGGCTGACGGGGTGGTGATGTACCTGAGGGGAGAAACCCTGACCCTGGCTGACGGGGTGGTGATGTACCTGAGGGGAGAATCCCTAACCCTGGCTGACAGGGTGATGATGTACCTGAGGGGAGAAACCCTGACCCTGGCTGACGGGGTGATGATGTACCTGAGGGGAGAATCCCTAACCCTGGCTGACGGGGTGATGATGTACCTGAGGGGAGAAACCCTGACCCTGGCTGACGGGGTGGTGATGTACCTGAGGGGAGAAACCCTGACCCTGGCTGACGGGGTGATGATGTACCTGAGGGGAGAAACCCTGACCCTGGCTGACGGGGTGGTGATGTACCTGAGGGGAGAAACCCTAACCCTGGCTGACGGGGTGATGATGTACCTGAGGGGAGAATCCCTGACCCTGGCTGACGGGGTGGTGATGTACCTGAGGGGAGAAACCCTGACCCTGGCTGACGGGGTGATGATGTACCAGGGGAGAATCCCTAACCCTGGCTGACGGGGTGGTGATGTACCTGAGTGGAGAATCCCTAACCCTGGCTGACGGGGTGATGATGTACCTGAGGGGAGAAACCCTAACCCTGGCTGACGGGGTGGTGATGTACCAGGGGAGAATCCCTAACCCTGGCTGACAGGGTGATGATGTACCTGAGGGGAGAAACCCTGACCCTGGCTGACGGGGTGATGATGTACCTGAGGGGAGAAATCCTGACCCTGGCTGACGGGGTGATGATGTACCTGAGGGGAGAAACCCTGACCCTGGCTGACGGGGTGATGATGTACCTGAGGGGAGAAACCCTGACCCTGGCTGACGGGGTGATGATGTACCTGAGGGGAGAAACCCTGACCCTGGCTGACAGGGTGGTGATGTACCAGGGGAGAATCCCTAACCCTGGCTGACGGGGTGATGATGTACCTGAGGGGAGAAACCCTGACCCTGGCTGACGGGGTGATGATGTACCTGAGGGGAGAAACCCTGACCCTGGCTGACGGGGTGATGATGTACCTGAGGGGAGAAACCCTGACCCTGGCTGACGGGGTGATGATGTACCTGAGGGGAGAAACCCTGACCCTGGCTGACGGGGTGATGATGTACCTGAGGGGAGAAACCCTGACCCTGGCTGACAGGGTGGTGATGTACCTGAGGGGAGAAACCCTGACCCTGGCTGACGGGGTGATGAAGACATCAACGCCTTGAAATAACACATATGGAATCATGTAGTAACCAAAAAAGTGTTTTATATATATCTTTTAGATTCTTTTAGATTCTTCAAAGTAGCCACCCTTTGCCTTGATGACAGCTTTGCACACTCTTGGCATTCTCTCAACCAGCTTCATGAGGAATGCTTTTCCAACAGTCTTGAAGGAGTTCCCACATATGTTGAACACTTGTTGGCTGCATTTCCTTAACTCTGCGGTCCAACTCATCCCAAACCATCTCAATTGGGTTGAGGTCAGGTGATTGTGGAGGCCAGGTCTTCTGATGCAGCACTCCATCACTCTCCTTCTTGGTCAAGTAGCCCTTACACATCCTGGAGGTGTGTTTTGGGTCATTGTCCTGTTGAAAAACAAATGATAGTCCCACTAAGCGCAAACCAGATGGGATGGCGTATCGCTGCAGAATGCTGTGGTAGCCATGCTGGTTAAGTGTGCCTTGAATTCTAAATAAATCACTGACAGTATCACCAGCAAAGCACCCCCACACCATAACACCTCCTTCTCCATGCTTTACGGTGGGAACCACACATGCGGAGAACATCCGTTCACCTACTCTGCGTCTCACAAAGACACAGCGGTTGGAACAAAAAATCCCAAATTTGGACTCATCAGACCAAAGGACAGATTTCCACGTCCATTGCTCGTGTTTCTTGGCCCAAGCAAGTCTCTTCTTCTTATTGGTGTCCTTTAGTAGAGGTTTCTTTGCAGCAATTTGACCATGAAGGCCTGATTCATGCAGTCTTCTCTGAACAGTTGATTTTGAGATGTGTCTGTTACTTGAACTCTGTGAAGCATTTATTCGGGCTGCAATCTGAGGTGCAGTTAACTCTAATGAACTTACTGCAGCAGAGGTAACTCTGGGTCTCCCTTTCCTGTGGCGGTCCTCATGAGAGCCAGTTTCATCATAGTGCTTGATGGTTTTTGTGACTGCACTTGAAAAAACGTTAAAAGTTCTTTAAATTTTTGACTGATTAGACTGACCTTCATGTCTTAAAGTAATGATGGACTGTCATTTCTCTTTGCTTATTTGAGCTGTTCTTACCATAATATGGACTTGGTCTTTTATCAAATAGGGCTATCTTCTGTATACCACCCCTACCTTGTCACAACACAACTGATTGACTCGAAGAATTAAGAAGGAAAGAAATTCCACAAATTAACTTTTAACAAGGCACACCTGTTAATTGAAATGCATTCCAGGTGACTACCTCATGAAGCTGGTTAAGAGAATGCCAAGAGTGTGCAAAGCTGGCATCAAGGCATAGGGTGGCTACTTCGAAGAATCTCAAATATAAAATATATTTTGATTTGTTTAACACTTTTTTGGTTACTACATGATTCCATATGTGTTATTTCATAGTTTGATGTCTTCACTATTATTCTACAATGTAGAAAATAGTAAAAATAAAGAAAAACCCTTGAATGAGTAGGTGTGTCCAAACTTTTGACTGGTACTGTAGGGAAAAGGGTGCCATCTGGGACAAAGCCCTAGTCTAGTCTTCACATCTTTAAAAGCATCTTGAAGACACAAAGAATCTGTAGAGAGAATGATAAAGTGAAGGTCAACATACCCGTTGGAAATACGGGTAACTCCTTACCGACCCAACATGGATTTAATTCCTCATGCAAAGGACTTTGATGAACTGGAGCCATCCTCCATTTGATTAATAGTTTATTAACTTTTAGTCTGGCACTCACTTTGACTGGGGTTGGGACAGGAGCAGCAGTGAACTGGTACTTACTGCACTCATTGTGGTACAGAAAGGTGACAGTTGCTCTGTCTGGCATTCCATGTTCTAGACTGTTTGTTTCTGTTTGGTGCCTAATGAACTGGGCCCTGCTCTAGCCCCTGCCTGACACTCACCTGAGACACAACCTTCACTCCACTGAACTGTCAGTCACCCACGGGGAAGTTTACCTAGATACCGCTGGTAAACCTCCAGCCCGGCATTAAAACTGATTCAGTCTGGTTTAACCAGGCTAGAATGCTGACTCACCCGGTGGGATAGCAGATGTGGCACTGCTGGGACGCCATGCGAGAGCCTTCTGAGAGGAGGAATGCTCGTTTGTTCGGCCTTCCTTCATTTGCTGTCAGCAGAAAATAAAAACTTATGTAAACCTTTACTTGGAGTGGTGATATGCAGTATAAAGCACTCATAAAACCTTTATTTGCATGACATAAAGCATCATAATGCCCTATATATGTTTATATAATCTTCATAAATGCTTTCATGCGGTCTTATGTAGCATCGACACAAAACATTATAACATCCACTCCATATTTATTAGCATCCTACTTTGTCTCGGCCCAAGATGAGGCATTTCTAAAATAATCTTTCATCTGATATTCTGTTTGTTAGTTGAGAGTTGAGAAAGAAATGTTGAAAGTGTTGTTTGATGTTGAAATGAGAGAGGACAAAGAGGAGAAAATATTATTGTGTGTGTTTGTACATCCGTGCGTATGTGTGTGCTCTAACCAGCCTGGCGAGGGTGAGTGCTGTGGGTCGCGGTGGGGGCAGTGGTCTGTCTCTGCGTCTCCAGGCCAGGGTGGACTGGGCCGGAGCTTTGTCCCCAGGAGAGAGATCCTCCCCTGGGCACCTACAGTCAGACTTCTGGGTCAGGGAGTCCACCAGCATGGCGCTCTGGAGCCACACACAGAAATACAAAGAGATACAGGTCATCCTTTAACTAGCAATGGATAGATTTGCAATGCCAGTCTTACAATGTTAAAGTGGTTGAATAATTTTTTCCCCATTAAAATAATGTAAACAGAATACCTTACAGTATGTTGTCAATACATATGACTAGTATCTGAATCTAAATGTTTTGAGTAGTTTAGGACAGATGTGTGTAAGCCATTGTTGTTGCTGCTGTTTAGCACTCTCCCTTCCCCATGCTGTTCCAATCTCACCTTCTGCCAATAAGTAGCAGCCCTCTCCATCTCTCCAATCAGAGCAGTGATGTCATCGCTCTCCAGGATGCCTGCAGTGAGAGGACAGGACAGACCAGGGCTCAGGGTTTCCACCCAGTATCACATACACACAGACAGACAGGCAACATGCTTCAATACACACACAGACATACAGGCAACATGCATGCACACACACACACACACACACACACACACACACACACACACACACACACACACACACACACACACACACACACACACACACACACACACACACACACACACACACACACACACACACACACACACACACACAGTATAGAAGGAGTAACTGTTGAATAGGCCATTAGCTGGGGGATAAGTGGGTTCACACAGCTGGCTGGTAGCCCCTCCAGGAAGTAATCACCTCTGTGGTGGGTAAGTGTTCTACTTCTACTGTCATCACTGGTGCTCATTTCTTCAAGGTGCCACTTGATAGTGGAGTAATCTATTTTTCCATAGCACTTTTTGAAGTCTTCATGAAGATTGTGTGTGTGTGAATTCTCACATACCTGTCTCACTGATCCAGTGGAAGCGTCCGTTGCCAGCTTGTGCCAGTTCCCTCAGTGCCACCGCAGTCTCCTCCCTGGTGGCATGGTGAGGTGGAGGGCAACCCTCTGTCTGTGCCTCTGTCTGTGCCTCTGTCTCCTCTCCAGTCAACAGACAGATGTGGAGACGTAGAGGCCGGCCACTGCAGCACTCTGACACATATGAAGACACCGTTGCCTGGGAACAGAGCAACAAGAGACTTGTTCTGGATTGATTGTCATTCATTTGACTTGTCGAGAGAAGAGTTGTTTTTAAATAAAAAATGAATTCACATGTTCATAGAAACGTACAGCTGCCAGACAACAAGCATGGGCATATGAATATGTAGGCACAGTATATCAGTGACACCTAGCTAGTGCATTAACTCGTTTCCAGCAGCAGAGGGCACCAGAGGGAAGCATGTCTCTATTATAGTGCCCTGTTGGGATGAAGTGCGACCAGTGTAACAGTATATGGTTACTCTCTGTGGCTAAAGAACTGATTTCAGATCAGCTCTTCTTATACCCGTTCTAATGTTCACCATCATGAGTCATCATCACCAATTGATATAACTGTTGCCAGGACAGTGTCATACAATTTCCTGGTCAGGCACTCCGCTGGTGAAGAGGTAGAGGCCCTGGGTGAGAGGGGGAGACGGAGGGAGAAGAGGAGAGGGAGTGAGGGGGAGTGTCCCACCCCCATGGAGGTCCCCCTCTAGAGGCAGCCTCAGAGCAGCCATGGTGTTCCTGCTCCCTGAACACTGTAAACCCTGGACCCACCTGGAGGAGAGAAAGAGACACATGGTCAGAGCCATACACATCCGTGTGCAGCCAAGCAAACACACATGCAAGCATGCTTGTACGCACACTCACAAATACACACAGCTGCACAAAGGCACATGCACACGCAAACGCACACACACACCATCGAACTAGCAAAGCGTCAATACAGGATTAAGATTGAATGCTACTACACCGGCTCTGACGCTCGTCAGACATGGCAGGGCTTGAAAACTATTACGGACTACAAAGGGAAACCCAGACGTGAGCTGCCCAGTGACACCAGCCTACCAGTCGAGCTAAATGCCTTTTATGCTCGCTTCGAGGAACGCAACACTGAAGCATGCACGAGAGCACCAGCTGTTCTGGATGACTGTGTGATAACGCTCTCAGTAGCCGATGTGAACAAAACCTTTAAACATGTCAACATTCACAAAGCCGCTGGGCCAGACTGATTAACAGGACGTGTACTAAAAACATGCGCGGATCAACTGTCAAGTGTCTTTACTGACATTTTCAACCTCTCCCTGACAGAGTCTGTAAAACCTACATGTTTCAAGCAGACCACCATAGTCCCTGTGCCCAAGGAAGCGAAGGTAACCTGCCTAAATGATTACCGCCCCATGGCACTCACGTCGGTAGCCATGAAGTGCTTTGAAAGGCTGGTCATGGCTCACATCAACAGCATCCTCCCGGACACCCTAGACCCACTCCAATTCACATACCGCCCCAAAAGATCCCCAGATGACGCAATCTCAATCGCACTCCACACTGTCCTTTCCCACCTGGATGAAAAGAACACCTATCTGAGATAGCTCAGCGTTCAACGCCATAGTGACCACGAAGCTCATCACTAAGCTAAGGATCCTGGACTTCCTGACGGGCCACCCCCAAGTGGTAAGAGTAGGCAACAACACGTCTGCCACGCTGATCCTTAACACTGGGGCCCCTCAGGGGTGTGTACTTAGTCCCCTCCTGTATTCCCTGTTCACCCACGACTGCGTGGCTAAACACGACTCCAACACCATCATTAAGTTTGCTGACGATACAACAGTGGTAGGCCTGATCACCGACAACGATGAGACAGCCTATAGGGAGGAGGTAAAAATATTGGCAGTGTGGTGCCAGGACAACAACAACCTCTCCCTCAATGTGAGCAAGACAAAGGAGCTGATCGTGGACTACAGGAAAAGGCGGGCCGAATAGGCCCCCATTAACATCGACGAGGCTGTAGTGGAGCGGGTCGACAGTTTCAAGTTCCTTGGTGTCCACATCACCAACGAACTATCATGGTCCAAACATACCAAGACAACCGTGAAGAGGGCACAACCAAACCGTTTCCCCCTCAGGAGACTGAAAAGATTTGGCATTGGTCCCCAGATCCTCAAAAGGTTCTACAGCTGCACCATCGAGAGCATCCTGACCGGTTGCATCACCGCCTGCTATGGCAACTGCTCGGCATCTGACTGTAAGGCGCTACAGAGGGTAGTGCGAACGGCCCAGTACATCACTGGGGCCAAGCTTCCTGCCATCCAGGACCTATATAATAGGCGGTGTCAGAGGAAAGCCCATAAAATTGTCAGAGACTCCAGTCACCCAAGTTATAGACTGTTTACTCTGCTACCGCACAGCAAGCGGTACCAGAGTGCCAAGTCTAGGACTAAAAGGCTCCTCAACAGCTTCTACCATACAGGCAGAACTGCCTCTCTACTGAAGTAGAGCTAGAGACCAGGGAAAGAGAGAGAGAACAACAAAGAGCCCTCAACAGCAGAGACACCATACAGAAACATCAGACCGCCTCACAGCCAGGCTTACACATGCACACACACACACACACACACACACACACACA